>NW_022685291.1:2154515-2160509 GCF_011630105.1 Anneissia japonica
CAAGAGAGGTCTCCACGATTCAACGCACACACAGTGGCTACCACCAGGTTAGCCGACTGAGCTAAGCTGCTGGCCTTAGGCTTTCGTTTCCTCATCCCTGGGAATGAGTTCATCGTACCCTTTTAGTAATCATATCTGAAACATTGTTCCCTTGTAAATATGTAATTAATCAATTGAAACAAATAATTTTGTATTCTAAATTCTATTTGGCATAAACTCTAATGTTGAACACCAAATAAACCATGGTAATTGGCTCTAATTGTATCTATTGTTTGCTCTTCTTTTGAATTTTGAACCAAAAAAATGAAATACCCGCCTGTGGTCTTGATTGAAATAGTTTCAAGAAGACAGTTCAAATTAATATTGCACAATATGATTTTGTTTACATCAGAATTGCATACTACACAATTTAAAATGATAACGTTCCATAGATGAGAATATGCCATATGTTATAAATTTCATTCATTAAAACAGATTCCAAAAATTGATTTCTTTGTTAATAAAATACCCTGGGCTTCTTTTTTTTTGCAAACTTTAGATGAGCTTTTTTTTCAAAGCTACTTTTGCAAAATAAAGAGTGGGGTTTCTTTTCAAAATGAATGCTATAATTTTTGGGAATTACTACTATGAAACAATAAATAGGCCCACTGTAACATCAGTCTAACATGGAGTGATTAACCCAATTTAAATCACTTCAGCTACTGTATAAACCAAGCATGTTTTTAATTTATTTTGTTTCTTTGAAATTCATGTACAGTGTATGTAGCATGTATGTCATGCTATTGAAAAGAATCCCATGGGCTTCTTTTTGAGGCTACAAACAAACTAATGAAGGGGCTTCAATTTGAGATGGGCTTCTTCTCAAGATTAAACCCATTGGGCTTCAATTTGATGTTTTATGGTAGTTCATTATAAAAACTTTATAGGAATTTTAAATATTTAAGAAAACACTAGAAACACAAAAACATACAAAAAAAAATACAGTCCAGACTGAATGTAATGTTCAAATTGTTAGTACTTATCGGTAATTACCCCATCTATTGGATTTCGTAAAAAAACTTGAAACATGGAGATCTCCGTCTTTGGCGGTCAAACATTGTATTACCAAACACGGAGATCTCTGTGTTTGTTGGGCAAATGCGAAACCACTTTTTAGCCAGCCAGCTTGCCTCTGGATAATCAAAGTATTGTTGTTTCGGTGAAAAATTAAGCGAAATTGGCACTTGCGCATCAAAATAGTTCAACCTATTGATTGGAATAAATTACCAACCATATTTTAAATTTATATATGAATAATATGTACAATTTAAAATCAATAAAGCGCTTTTAATGGGCATCAAATGACAATGATTAAAACTGTTTCCGATTCCAGTGGTTAGGAACGCAAGTTAAAGTGAACTGTGCAATTAATGTTTATTTCATGCAGTCATGATGTCGTCTTAAGGTGGTCATATTAATTATTAGCTTCAATTAATTTAAAATTTAGTAAATAAATTTTTTTTTTATAGCCTCTAATAGAATTGAATTTCTTTAAGCCCGGCTATGGACAGAGAACAAAATTGATATTGATTTGCCAATATTTAAAGCCAGCCTCTGAAAGAAAAAAACCTTTTTGTTATGTTATACAACTGATTTTTTTAAGACACAAAAAGCATATTTGCCAGTCTAGGCCCCCTAAAAATTTTTCAATATTCAAATAAAATTGAGAAAAAAAGAAAATTTTACTCAAATTTTGAATCAAGAGGTACCATAATCATAAGTTTTCTTTCCTCTAATATCTAAATTCCTAGATCCGCCACTGACCCCGCCTTTAATAGATAAAAACCTAAAAATTCCAAGGCAGATAACAGAATATTCAAAAACTGGAGGAAAATGGTAGATAAAAAAAGGTGGTTACAGCCCTAACTACAACCACATATTAAAAAAATAATAATTTTCCTCTGGCAAGCCTGGCTTTAATAGATAAAAATGTAAAAATTCTAAAGGCAGATCGCAGTATGTTTGTAGCTATGGAAGATAGTATTGTATTTAATGTGTATTATGTCGTTTATCAGGGAATTCTGTACAGGTACATTGTACAAATGAATGCCAAGTTCACTTAGAACAGCTGCAGTGATTGTGTTCAGTATTATTTCATGCATATGGGATGATATAAAATCTGAATATATATAATTATAATATTCGACCCTGTGATGCTTTTACACTGCTGTATAAGAAACACCTAATTTTGAAATAAATACAAATTTTTACTAAATCTTAAAATGCATTTGGTGTTCAAATAATGTTATGTTTTTTTTGTCATCTATAGGCTGTGTTCACACTCTCAAATTACATGTGACAAATATATGTGATATGTATATACATGGGCATTGTAATGTCATATTACACTCAAATATGAGCATCACATGTGTCGTATTTGTTACAAAAAATTGATAGTATGGCCGGAGCTTTAGGATGAGAGGAAATGTTCTTGCTTCTTACACCGTAGACCCCCTGTTCCCACCCGGCAAACATCGGGTTTTAATTGGTGTCAGCTTGCTCTACTCCTCGAATATTCCTTGCATGAGAGTTACGTGAGATAAGGGACAATGTATCCGTTATGTGTCTGCACTGGCACTACGCTGTGGCTGTTGCAAGTCCACAGGGGCCCAGCCAAAATTTCCAATTTCAAATATTTGGAATTGGGACAAGTAAAAGGAAAATTTAATCTTAATTTAATCTTTAAATGTGAAATGATAAAAGAATCAAAATGAAAAGTCTGCCAACTTTAATTACCATCAGATTTGTAATATCTAATAAAATAAAATTTAAAATAACCAAAGCATTGCAGTAACCACTTCTACTTGGGGATTCAATGCTATTCACTAAAGCGCAAGCTCGGTGGTCAAGTGGTTATGGCACCATGATAGTTATCTGGAGGTCTTAGGTTCGATTGTTACACAAATCACTTGCAAACTTTACAAAAGTTTTTGAGAACGTTCAGTATGATAAGACGTCAGGAAGGACAAAAAGCGTTATTTCTATGATATTTTTCTGAAGCAAACACATCAAAATATCTAAAAAATTGCACGACTGTATTTAGTAGACTAGATTTGGAAGAATAGGATCAGCTGAATGAGGAAAAGTACAGACTCAGAAATACATTTTGACAGCTAAAATCCACATGGCTAAAATGGATTGTAAGGTATTAGCAACTATTGGTTTACTTTGAAGCAGTTGTATATAATGCATTAAAGGATTTTAAATTATTCATAATTTCATGTTTGAAACAGTAGCGCATATCTACACAACACATATTTACACAACAAAAACAGAAATAAAATTAATAAATTAGTTAAAAGATAAGACAGAAATAATTATACTGATACAATAAGTAAAAATTTTCAATCAACAATTTTAATAGTATAAATTTGCGGTACACCATGCAAATAATTCTAAGAACTGACGTACTCTGAGTATCTCGACATTTCGCGTTGTTGAATTTTATATTGTAGTCGTTTTTATTTGTTTAATATTTAATAAGTTATATGTATTTATTTTTGAGTAATACTTAAAATGAGTACAAATTCTGTTGAAACTTATTCACAATCATCTAAATACATTATGTACCTGTACAAATTTTAGACAGATAGCAAGACAGATAGCAAGTATATAAGACATCTGACAGCCTGAATATAGAACTATATCGCAATTGTTTTATGAGCACGTGGTTGGAGGCCCTGTTGAGGAGTTGTTGTTTACATTTATACAGTGAATTATAATCTGTGATCCAAAAAGCTATTTCAGATGCTTATTGTTCAATATCATCCTAAAATGCTTAAAATCTGACATTTTCATTCAGTCAGTGCTTTTATATTTCTGTTTGGATATGATCCAACATAAAAATATGGCTCTTTCTCCTACAAAGGTAAAGAATAATTTTAGATTTTGGATATATATATTGTCATCACATTATTTGTCAAAAGCCTTAGACTAATAATTTTGTTGAAGATCATCATTTATATTTTTAATCATTTCTTTTTTTTTTTTCATACGCACTATTTTATAGCGTATCCCCATGTAAGGATAGGTTTTAACTCGTAATCTGTACTTTGTTTCAGGAAGAAATAATATTTAAAATATTTATTTAATGAGTTAATATCGATCATTTGTATATTCACCATCACAAATATGATTTTTATTTTATTTATTTTATTCATTTTGGCAAAATACAAAATCTGAATAGACAAATGATAAAAGTCGAGGTTATATTAATGCCATAAACACAAGGAAAAAAACCCAAAAAGAAAGGGGGGTCTAGGTTTTCCCTGAAAAATTTTGATTCCTAGATGGGGGAAAATTTTAAAACTTCTAATTTTCCCTTTGAAACAAAAACTTTCAGCTCACGGGTCCTAAAAATGTAGGTCTACAATTTTTTTTTCCCATGGGGGTCATGACCCCGACCACTGACCCTCCCTTCAGATCTGCGAATGTAAAAGTAATAGATTAAAATTTAACATTGACAAGGTTTGTTTTTATGATTAGTTTTATTTGTTGACGTAAATGTGGTGGCTGAGTACAGAAGCCTGGTACTTATCATCCTGTTCCATGGTCTTAGGTTCAAATCCAGCAAAAGTCAATTAAAGTAGAATTATTTCTTACAAATAAAGCAAACTAAAAAGACTTAATTTACAGTTCTTCGGTCTTAATTTTTAATGAAATAATTTCAAAGGTAAAAAAACATTTCAAAACATTTCAGTACATATAAATAATTATGGAAAACAAGTCTCCAAAAATATTAACTGTTAAAAAAGTTATTTTCATTTTTTGAATTTTTTTTTTTTTAACTATTTAATTTTTTATTTCTTATTTCTTTCTTAATTTCATAATAGTATGTATGGGTTTTCTAAGTCCATTTCAGATAACAAAAAAAAATTTAATACAGATCTTTCTCTAAGTAAAGGCCCTTCCATTTGAATGGCATCTCCAATTAAAGACCACTTTGCTGTTATTCCATATTCAGAAATCAGGGGCGGATCCAGAGATGTCCAAAAAGGGGGGTGGGGAGGGCCGAAATTTGGGCCGATCGAGACAGCAATGTCCTAGGGGGTTAGGGGGCATACCCCCGCGAAATTTTTGTGTTCTAGACGCTCGAAAATAACATTTGAGGTGTTATGGGCTATCATTTTTTTCTTTTTCTTTTTTTTCCCCCTTTTTTTACCTCCCAAAATGGGGTGGCCAGGACCAGGCCGGCTTCCCCCCTAAATCCGCCCCTGGAAATGTTTTATCTTATTGTTACAAAGCTGCTAAAGACTATGAAAACCCCAGTCCCAAAAGTGGAGGAAGACTTGTAGTTGACAAGTTACTGTTCAGTACATATGAAATAACATGAATTATAGTAGGCGAGTTAGTATCTTAAATTAAGGAATAGAAGAAAGAAAGCATGTACAAAGGTGGTCAGAAGCGGAAAACGTTACAATAATATGAGATAGATGAGTACGAATATGATTGATTTCAATCAGACTCTAAAATTGAAAAAGAGATTGTCTGCTGCATGCTTCTCAAGGGGTCATGTGTTCTGGAGCAGACTTGAATGTGACCGTGCTTGCACATTGCCAGCAAACAACATGGCACGCTTACGATATCAAACTACAACAAATGTGTCATTTTTTTGAACGTGTTAACATTATTATGGTCGTGTATACAAGAGAATTGTAGTTATAACATTTCGCGGAGAGTCATTGACGTTTTTACGTGCAGATTATGTGGCGGTGATGTTTCCAAACAATCTTGCTTTAGCACCTAGTAAGTGACATACTAATTACAGATGGTATGCCATATCTAACTTAATCGTCATTTTGACAAATTTCTGTGTTTAAACAAAAAGCATAATTCAGAATTTCACTCAATTAAACTTTTTAAAGGAATATGATTATAATGTAATAGTAAAAATATGCATTAATAATTTTCATTTAAGTGATTCGTGGAAAATGTTTTTTTTAATATATATATATA
>NW_022685291.1:2161176-2166430 GCF_011630105.1 Anneissia japonica
ATATACAGCTATGGATCATTTATGTCCACTTGGCTTTCTGTTGAGTGTTGGTGAAATGAAATAGTTTTACTTTATTTTGTAATCATAAACATATTTTTTCATTATTATGAAGAATACTTTGAAAATTTATGTCTTATTGGACATGTTTCAAACTGATCCTTCTTTTAATATACAGTAACATAATCTCTTCTTCACTCTAAAATAAGTGTTTTATTTGTTTAAGCAGATATTTATCAAATTGGTCAAATAAGCTCCTATACCAAATCATTTAATTTGTATTGCTTTGGTATTTGTGAGTCTATTTATATATAGAGAAGTTTAAAAGTGATTGAGAAAGACAACTTGTTGCATTTTATAAGTTATTCATTTTAAAATGTATTTATAAATGTATGTATTCATTTTTTCAGTTCATGACTTACACGTTTCAACTTTAGTACATGTGAACAAACTTTGCAATATTGTTATGTGCAAAAGTTGTAAAAACAGTATGTATTCTTAACTAGTTTTTAAAATTTTTTTTAACACGCTCCACATAATATAAAGAAATATATGTGCATATATATATAATATATACACACAAGCATTTATATCAAATTCAGTAAATAATTCTGAACTATATCTGTCATAATCATTTTCAAGTACAATGGGTTTTTTCAGGCATTTTATAAACTATAAATCATTCTCTTTGCATGCATTATTTGGTTGGGTTTCTTAAGTTTATTTTCCCAATTTATTTATATTTTATGGGAGATTTCTTAATTTAATGAGTAGAGTAAATAATAGTGAATTTTTATACTGTATATATGAAAATAGGGTTAAGCAAAAATTTGTGCATAAACCAATGCTTACTGGGAATTGGGTTCCTGGATTAGTGTGTGTGGGTTATCTTGAGTATTTGTAAATGATAGTATTGTGTTTATTTAGCCTATAGTACATATTATATGCCTAAAGTCTGCCGCATGAGTGCACATTCAGTCGAGCTGCCAGCCTCACATGAAACTAGCAGAGCTACTAGTCACCTGAGCCTAGTTACCCACCTCTTATAGGACCAGCTAAGCTTCCAATCTCGTGTGGAACCAACTCAACTTCAACCTCGCATGGGATTAGCCCCCATAACTCAAGCGCATGTGATTTTCAGTGCCAAATTTGCCTTGTGAAGAAGTGAGCAAATATACCGTATTTAAAAATATTTTTCTCGTAAGGCAAAAGTTGCACCAATTTTCAAGTACGTGAGGAAAGTGCTGAGTTGAATATAATCAATTGGTCAATTAAAAATGCGTTTGAATGTGTTCTGTAACATTTGAATCATGGTGGATAAAGAGAATTTAGTATCTGCATATCAAAAGAAACTTGCATGTCGCTTCATTTGGAGTAGTGTCCAATATTCTTTGCTCAACCAACTTCATCCCGAGGCAGGTAGCTTAACTTAATCAGCTTTTGTACGGCAGGTTTGTCTCTTATTCATCTATTGTGTAGAAAGTAAATGTAAATCATTAAGAATATCATATTTTTACCCAAGTATATACATTTCAACCATTGATACAAATTGTAAATAGTTGTGAAACTACTATGTTGTATATTATGATAATTAACATTATTGTATAGTTGTCTATGAAAAATGGCAAAAAAAAGTGTATTTTACATATTTTCCGCAAGGATTTCTTTGAACTAATAATAACTAACTTGACAAGGCTTGTACATACTTTAAACATTTCTGGTAAAAAGACTCTAATACTGTTAATATATCCAGTCTTTTTTCTTCTCAATATCCTCTTGGCTACACAAACTAAACTTTTTTTAATGTTTGTTGACGAGAATTACTAACCAAAAAATATAGATTACTATGTACCAGAGTGCACTTAAATTTGAATTTGGTTAAGTTTAAGTGCATTCAGAATCTTCTCATTTCACATAGGTAACTAGGTAATACAAAGATATTATAATAGATAATAATAATGATATTTAACCATCTGTTTTTGTTTCTCTTTCTCCTTGCTTATACTTTTTATACTATTTTATGTCTTGCTTCTTCATTAGCTGGTTATCTGGTTATATACTTTATTACATTATCTTTTGTATTGTAAAATAACTATATAGATAGGTATACACATAGAAATTACTTGTAAAAAACAGTTAGTAACTGACCTAGAGATGATTAGTAAAGTAATAGAATAACATTGTAGGAACTAAATTAGTATTATTAATAGTGATTTTCTTTTTAGTTTGTTTTGTTAATTCCTAACCTCATCTCATTGATCCCTTGATTGTTTCTGATTTAATGATATCCAAATTTATTGTCCTTGGGCTGCCAATTGTAACCAGTAATCAATTAAAAAAAATAGACTAACAATTGTAACCAGTAATCAATTAAAAAAAAAATAGAGATATTCCTTATAGACAAACTCTGGTGCATTGCAAAATCATTGTGTACCATACTGCATGTAACAACACAACATCTTGGCATCTATCTGTCTTTCTTACCTTTCACTTTACTGAACAGATTTTTGGTAACTCTACCGGACATTTGGTACAAAATGTCCGTGGCAAAGTTAAAGGTTATGAAATGACTGCCACCAGCAGATCCCCAGCTAGCACATGTGTACCGCAGATGTTGCCGTGAACCTTTGGCCACATGTATATAATGCAGTATATCGCCTGTATATTTTGGAGCACTTGTGTGTTGTATAAAACTTGGATTGCTCCTGAAGACGACGGTATGAGTAAAACACTTATTATAGATCTTCAGTTAGCCACCTGCGTATATCTGGCCAGCTGTGTATCTCAATGCCATCTGTGTATCTCTCAGGACACCAACACATATCTGGCCAGCTGTGTATTTTATGATGCTTGCATAATCAAAGACACCTGCATAACTTAGGACACAGTTCTTGTAGATTCTTATATATCTTAGAACACCTGTATATTTTACACCACCTGTGGATCTCATTCCCTTTGATATCTTAGGAAACCTGCATAACTTAGGACACTTCATTATATCCTCTGGACACGTGTATCCCAAGATTCTGACATATTTTAGGTCACCCGTATATTTTACACCACCTGTGAATCTCATTCCATTTTATATTTTAGGACACATGAATATCTATAATATCACCCCTTTTCTCTGATAACATTTAATTTACAACCAGTGATGATTTGATTAATTGATTGATTTTTTAAGCTGTTACATTTTTTGAAAGTGAAATTAATGTAGTAATGTGATACTACTGTACTTCTGCAATATATAAAAATTTCCTAAAAATTGGACAGAATATTGATAATGTATTTATTTAATGATCATTAAAGTTATCACAAAATTAAACAATTGAGAGAGTTATTAATCAAGCCGTAGAAATGCCTCATCAGTATTACCATACGCAAATTTACTCTCAGCTATATAAACATTTAAGAGTCAACGCAAAGATATGAAAATAAGAAACGAATCGTGAATTTTCGCATTACTGCAAGTTTTCTATTACCCGACAAGGAGTCTGCCAATTAGGCCGGCGTTTACTCTCAACGTTCCACTGTTTACTCTTGTATCACGTAGACAGTCTTGGTATTTGCTTTATTGAGAACTGTTCCCCAATCTCGCTTCTTCTCCGGATGATGGTATGCGAAATCCAGAATTTAAATTACACTAAATCCATCAAATCTTGGATTTCAAACTCTAGACAAGATTTGTCCATCTGGTTTAATGTTATATGTCCATGCTGGAATTTGATCAGTCTTCGATAATAAAAACTGAAGTGTTTTGATCTGTATGAGTGAAAACTGTGCACGCATTCAAATTTATTTGTTTTTAATCCATATTGAGTCGGATCTTATATTTCGTTCTATGATATCTTTTATTGAACATTTTATAAGAAAACCCTACTTATACATCATTTAGTTTCTTTAAAAAATAATTAATTTTAATGACCTTTTATAATATCCGATATACTGACTATCATATTATTATTATTCTACTTTATTAATTCTTTAAAATTTTAATTTTCTTCTGGTTTTTTTTTTTTTAATTCTTTAGCTCTGTTCATATTTTTCTTCCATTAGTAACTTCCCAGCTAACAATATTACATTACAAGAACATTCAGCTGAGTGTTAAAAAACTTTATTTTGTAAAAAACATAGGTACGAACTTTTACAATGTCATAACATTTGAAGGTTCCTACAACGTTGTGTGAACATTATTTTGTGACGTTACTTAACCACAACGTTTGCGAATGTTATAAGAACATTTTGTGTTTGCTGGGTTGTTATTGGTTGCTTTTATAGTGCTTTTTCTTGTGCGTATGGAATGCTAAAGCACTTTCCTTGACATTTCAAACATTTTCTTGAGTAAGGCATGCACACAGGCCAACATAAGCTAAGGTCAGTTTTCTTAATGAAGTGATGCAGGAATTTTACAACTAGTTTCTAATAGGTGATTACATGCCCTTTCCCCTTCTCTCCACACATATTTTCTCCCTTCTCCTTCTCTGTATGAAAAATAATATAATGTTGGATATCATTAAATTGATTATTATATTTTAATCTAACAGACTTTGGTAATATCGCTTCAGTTGTGAGTTCCACTGATGTAGTTTCAATTACATGTAACACAAAAAAAAATGGTAGTTGAATTTTGAACTGGGTACACTTATGCTAATACGCATTGAATGTTAATGCATTGGCAATGAATTGTCCAACCTTATAATAATTATCACAGACTTAGCCCCTTAAACCATAAAGTGCATGTTGGTATGTATACAACATAATGGTTTGTATGTCTTGTATTTTTGATATATTGATAATTCTCCTATCACTCTAGATATAAGCTTTTGTCTGCCTGTGTAAATAATAATTTTGTATGTATAAAGCCAATTCGGTTGTAAAGAATATTAAAGAATATGTAAACGTTTTATGCATTTTATCTTTTGGGGGTATTTTTCATTCTGGTTGGTTTCTGTTCTGATTTGGTCTGTTGCTTTTTCGTCACATGAGAGGTATAGATAAATGATAGTACATAATGTGTATGTATACCATGTATGCTGTTCACATATACAATACAATATATATTTATATACATATGTTGTATATATAAATATTAAATATACTAATATATATAAATATATATAATATATGAATTTATTAAATATATATGCATATTATGTTATATAATTTTTCATATGCATATAGAAACAAATGTATACATTTATAATGTGTATATATAATATAGATGTATATATATATATATATATATATAATATATATA
>NW_022685291.1:2166440-2168311 GCF_011630105.1 Anneissia japonica
ATGTGTATAAGAGACAGGTGTGTGTGTATTTAACAAACAATACCAAACTATGACATACTATAAACATGTTTTATACATGTACATACATAAGCTATAACATACTATACATACATACATTTTTTTCACACACACATAATGCATTATGTATAACCAAAATGTATTAACACTATTACATTTCTAAATATATGTAATTTAATATACATGCAAATTACTATATACATATTTGTATATGAATACAACTCTTGTATGTAATGTATTATTTGATGTATATGCAGTTCATTTTTTATTATTACATATATTTATGGTATGGTATGATACATTTATTGAATTTATATGTATACAGTATATATTAATATATATACATATATATATATATTATATATATATATATTATATGTGTATATATATATATTATATGTATATGATATATATATTATAGGTATATGGGTTTCATTAGTAGTTTTGTTTTTCAAGGTTCATTGTTATTAGCTACTTAAAATGATTTTTTTTTCCATTTAAAATCAAATGTCATCACATAAACATTGGGTTTTATTGAAATACATAGAAGTGACTTCAAAAGCAAATTTAGATGTTTGCGTTTTCTTCATTTTTCTGGTGCATTTTTCATTTGGTATGCAGGTTTTTGTTATTTGTTTTGTTACGTAATTGTGTTCCTGTACCAGTACCATGGGAGTTTGGTGTGGCTGCTCGTTGTAATTGTGGTTTGTGGTGATGATCGGCGACGACGAAAATAACGATGACGTCGGTGGCGGCGACAAGGACGATTGAGTTGATTTCTATTTGAAAAGGAGATAATTTTAATGAGATATTGTAATAATGGTGGTGGTGTTATTGTTGATGATGATGAGTATAAGGATAATGGTTAGGATGGTCATGATAATGATTTTAATGACGATGATGACATCATTGTTGATGCAGATTGCGTGAGCATTGAGTGCAAGATTTTACCGTATCACTCTCACCATATTTAACATTCCCACAAAGAGTTTAAATTGCAAGAGGTCCGACTGCCGGGAATTCTTTGGAGCGCAATCCTATTTCAAAAAGTACTACCCAAAAGGGGCGTTGCCTTTAAGAGAACGTAAAGTGCGTTCATATCGAACGCGTGCAGCGCGTCTATAGAAAGAAAGCTGGAATTTGAAACGCAGCACGCGTTCGATACGAACGCCTTTTATGTTCTTATGAAGGACACGCCCCTTCTTGGGAGTACTTTTTAACGTTCCATTGCCTGTATACAAAATAAGGGCAGTCGGACCTCTTGCAGTTTTATACTCTCTGATTCCCAAAATTAAGCACTTGTAGACATGATGTGGCGGACTCACTAAAACAGGCACCAATCTTTACTCTAAACGTCGTTCTCTCTTCTCAATCGAGCTGCAATAACACTGTGAATATGTTGTTGGTTTACTAAACACTGTCGGACAGATATGTCGGACTGCCACGTGATATGCTCCATTTTATATTCTTCACAACTGTAAATATTAATTTTCTCAACTGTAAATATAATTATGAATACGTAAATCCTTGAATAAATATTTGTGGTTTTTTAATATTAATGTATTCTATGATAATAATATTCATAAATTTATATTATGCAAGTTTCATTCTTCATGAGGAAAACGAAATGGTTCCTCATTGAACTTTGACCGAAAGCACTTTGGATATGAGACATTAAATCAAAGAATTCACATGTTCCAGTCATGGTAAAGACAGATAACATACAAAATCCTAAACATACCTTATACATCACAACCTACATACACCAGGCCGAGTCTCGCATTCTAAATTTGTTTTCCTCCCCTACAATTTTTTCCCTCCGGAGTGCTCTATCTGTCCCGCCCCCTTCATCC
>NW_022685291.1:2168591-2181656 GCF_011630105.1 Anneissia japonica
TTAAGAAAACAAATCATCATTACATCATTGGCGTCGTCACCATCATCATTATCCCCCTCATCATCATCATTATCATTGTAATTATATTATTTGTTATTGTTATTGTTCTTGTTATGACTTCTCCACCATGTGCTAATCATAGGCCTATCATCACCCATCTCGTTTTCACCCAATTCATTACAAACCAATCAGACGTCCGTTGAATGGTATTTGCGATGATTCTGATCACATCGGGGACCACCTCAAAGCGGTTCCTCCCATATGACACTGATCGGATTAAATCATTATCTAATTATAAACACCTTGTTCTAGATAATGAAAGCGTTACGCAAACACGCATAAAGCTACATTTTTCGTTTACTTGTACGTGCTTTGTGTGGCGAGTGTTGATTGCAAATTAGCAGATTAATTGGTGGAATTTTGCTAATGTACAGTGAGTAATATACGGTACAATAGCCAATTTGATTACACGATCGATTATCTACAGTCTGTCTATAGACTGTCCTGTCGTGCATGATTATACATCTTTTCGTCTCTTTCGGAGGACGCTGACCTTACAGGAATCACGAATGAAGCTTGAGATGAGAGCAAATAGGAAGGGGTAACTTAATAGACAACACGAAGGGACCCTTAGGGGCGAAGAAAGTCATTGATCGAGTTCCTAGTCCACATATCAAGCGCCCTGAGCATCTTGCATTAGATGGATATGTGCGCTATATAAAACTACACTATTATTATTTATTATTAAATAATACTAGGACTAAAGGTTAGGCCAACTAGTAAAGTGATGGCGCTCTATAGTCTGGGGTACATTAGGTAAAGGGTATACACTGCGTAAACCAATGTCCGCCTACCGTCGACCGAAGGAACACGTCCGTGTTCTGTATAAGCGGAATTGGCCGACGAAACGCTACTCTATTTGACCGTCTCTGACAATCTCGGAAAATGTCGTGTGGGTTATTGCATCGGCTGCCGCATCGACAAGTTACATCTATTGCCTAACGGTTAATGGACACTTTAATATCACTTCGCTGAATCACATGAATCCAATGACGGAAAGGTAAACTCAGGATGTTTACATTTTAAATGCGTGCTCATAGTGTCATGCAAACGTGGAATTAATTTGCGATTTGACGTACAAACCTTATTTTAAATAAGTATACAGATGGAAGAAAAGTGTTTTTGTTATAATTATGCCTATCGTATTTTATAAGTGGCACAGACCAAAAAACAAAAAACAAAAAAAAGAAAACACGTAAACGGAAACGGAAAAAAGAAATAGCAGGTACGGCACGTCATCATCAACATACCTGTATCTTTAATTATGCATGACGATGGTACCAGCATTATAAAGTGATGACATAGGTTTACACAAGAAAAAAAAATACAATAATATTACTAATAATAATATTAGCCTTATATAATGCTTCATGACAACAAGGCCTCCAACGCTTCACACTATAACCCTAGGTAATTGGATCAAGCAAATAATTATACCACACATACTCAGCTCACTGGGGGGAAATCCATAATTTTGCAGCTGTATATCAGCGCATTTTGTGTTTGAATCTACCCGTACGTAAAGTACCTTGACAGGAAACAAGCGAAATGCACAGCGAGGGATCGAACCTCCGACCTCTATGTAGAAGAACCGCAACCGCTGCGCCAAACAACACCTCTGGATGATGATGATTTATCATTATTATAATCACCATTGTCATCATCATCATCATCAAGAATATTATCATCAACTGACGGAGGCGTCCTTATTATCATTATCACCATCGTTATCTTCGTTGTCACTGTCTTCGTCCTACTCGTAGGCCTACTCCTCCTCGTCATTAACAAACCCCATCTACACATAATCATCATCAACACCATCTAATTCATCAAAAAGGAAGTGAAAATAGTTGTTCGATATCCAATATTACGAAGTTGGGCATTGATGTAATCCCGTATAGATCTTATTATTGGAAGATCTACTTAACACGCATTGATGTATTCATAATAATAATGATGATGATGATGATAATGATGATGATGATGATGATGATAATGATGACGATGATAATGATGATGATGATGATGATGATGTTATAGCGTTCTACGCAAAGTCTCAGCGCTTTTCCACATTTGATTGATGTTAATGATTTTTCAAAAAGTAGTGAAGAACGGGTACTTATTTCATATATAACTGTCATAAACAATTTAATTGATTCCACTTTAATTATTCCCTGGCGAAGTTTCTGAGTTGATTTACCTAATTTATGACATTGGTACATGATTATGTGGACTGTGATTATACGATTACCATACATTTTTTCGTTCCATATCATATTTGGAACATCTCATTCCCTTCCGTAAGACAGGTAATCACGATTTTTTAAAACGGAACTCAGTTTTTTGTTTCAAAAATTGGTGAAAGGAACATATTGTTCATTTTTGTACTTTTCACGAAGTCTTGGAACAAAAACTGAGTTGAACAATTCAGAAACTACTACTACAGTACTTTTAATTATGTTGTCTGTTGCTAAAACGTGTTATCAACTCCCTTTTTGACCAAACTCAATATTAGGGCACATAGAAAATTGTTAGATTATCACTCCCGCCAGCGTCAAAAATTTGGGAAAATATTCATGCAGGAATTTTAAAAAATTGTTTTTTGCCGCATCATTTATTTCAACAGCAATGCAATTTTATACAATATTTACAATATTCTTGCCAAATAAAAACAGTCCCTCCCTCATGATATATAAAAAAAAGCAATAGATCTTTTCTATTGTTCCGGAAAAAAAGAACACTTTTTTTTTTAAGTGATAATCTAATAACGTTTTTTATGTGCCCTTACCGTAACGAAACTTATTGCGCATGAAGAATACTAGATGACTTTTTTTTATATCTTTTCGTATGATGAATCAGAACCAATGTATTTTGAAATAGAAAGGCAATGACTAATGCACTTATAGCGACTTTCTATGTAAACTCAGAGAGATTCGTGGTTTAAAAATTCTTCTGGAATTGGCCTACTCGTAATGAAAAATGGGAATATTTCACTAGATGTCATTGAGAATAATTTACTTGTAATTTTCATAAACGGATGAATGCTCACCTTCTGGGAATATTCTGGATTACTATATAACAGACTCCAAATTTCAATTTTCTTTCCCGATACAATGAATAATATTACTAAAATATCAAAACACAGATTGCAGACTACACACACTGAAAATATTAAAAAGTATATAGAGCAAAAAAATAAAACAAATCTTCCTTTAACATCTCAGTTGCTTAGTTGCACCGGTTGCACAAGGAATGAATGAGTTTTTTGTTAATGAGGTTTTGGTTAATGAGGTAGGCCTACTAATTCTACCAGATCTGCTTAATAAACTTATATATTTGTGAAGTGGGTGGTTTTAATATCTTTGATATGTAATACTCCACAATGTTCATTTAAATGCAATTATGGAACGTTGAGAATTTGAACCGTTAGGAATATCCAAATCGACGGTGGAATGTCACAAGTTCAACTGATTTGTGGAAATGCTCCATTGTTGTACCGCTCTAAACTTGATGATAGTAATTTTCCAGTGAGAAAATTGTAAATGGCGTCATAATGCTTCAGCGCCAATGACTCGAAAAATGTATTTTCAGAACTAAGGAAATCCTGTTTGTGATCGGTAAGGTTTTAAAGTTATGACACAACTTGCTTAGATCGAGTTAATTATAGCGTAAGAAAAATATGGGCCTACAAAATGTATAAGGTTCAACTTGTTATGACGCATACTATCAGACTGATGTACTGAGACCTAATGTCCATTTATTGACATTATATAAGAACGAACTTAAAAGGGATCAAAGGTTAGCTAAAATTCATGATTCATATCTTTAAATTATAGTTGGTGCTGTGTCAAGTGTCATGATATTCCAGAAGATGTCAATGAAACTGAACGTTAAATGTCTAAGTTAATGTGCGTCATAATGTGGGCGTGTTACGTGTAAAATGTACTTAAAATTGACACAAAAGGTCCTTTAGTCTAATGATGACAGATGCGGTATGCCTGACGTAGGCCTACCAAAGCAATTAAACATTGCTGAATTGCATTTAGTAGTATACGCAGCTTTTTAAATCCTGGTCTTAATAACTTTAAAGAAACACAATAATGTTTTTTCGAAAAGTTAGTGTTAACTGAATTGCGTTGGGCATACGCAGCTTTTTAAATCCTGGTCTTAATAACTGTAATAAAGAAACACAATAATGCTTTTCGAAACGTTACTGTTAACAACGTTTATAAACAGCTGTTTGATTTGGGTTTTTTTTCTGACGCGTTAATTACTTGCACCCACCATGAGATACATGCCAACGCACGAGGTTAATTGCCTGACAATGACATTATATGTAGTGACATTCTGCCTTCAGATAGACAACGTAAGGAATTCCGGGAGCATTGACATTATGCTACTGTGAATGTGTGGAGAAGCTGATAAAACTTTAGGCTTGCGATAGGGGGCGCCCTTTAATTTCTAAAATCAATTGAAGCGTTTGATGGACTTCATATTCATTAGAATTACATGCTAACTCTTGCATAACTGCACAAAGGTGTTTAATAATAATGATATTAATAATATTATTGATATTATATGCAATAGTAGTAACAGGAACAATAACAACAACGTTACAACAATTACATCAACAGTAACCATAACAATAGCAACAATTACAAATGGTTTTTCATTTTATCTCTTTGGTTTTAATAAAATCAAAAACCATTTGTAATTATATACACATAACCAGATCACATTTTTTCAGGATTAAATAACAACAATAATATATAATGTATAATAATTTAATAATAATTTATACTAATCCAATAATATTATAGCCGCAACAATGGACATACTGCTCAACTAGAACATGTTTGAAATGGGAATTTCGTATCCGTAATAGAAAATTAACACCTGTAGGCCTAGCAACTTAAGAGTTAAAACTTCGTGTTTTGTAACCACAAAGCACTATGAAGTACCAAGTAATGATTGATTGAACAGCATTAGATAGTTGTAATCGATAGTGGAAGAAAACGTTCAGCAAACAGTACGCCTTTTTTGTATGTAAATGAGCAAACAGTCGTGTTAAATCGTATAATTTTTATATAGGATTGTAGCTTGGCTCTGTTGTTCCCACCTATTTAGTACTGAAACACAGCAGGTAAGTACATTCCATTAAACTCTTGTACGGTTTCTTCAGTTCGCTTTTGTTTGACACGACATGGCACCGTTATCAATATTTCCGATTAAGAGATTAAGTTCGAGATTTGAAATGTATCAACATCGTTATCTGACATAGGCCCTACTTATAATATAATATTGTAATTGTTGGTCCGACGGCTAGGGTCCAGCACTAGAGAGATCAAGAGAGATTTCAATCGTGAGACATTAAAAATAATAATAAGGTATAGATGAAGATATCGTTATGTACCGGTATTCACAACATAAAGAATGGAGATCTGTCACCGGATATATTAAAGTGTTGTGTGTTCTATATAATGGCCTATTTATAGACCTGTCTGCTACTTCTGCTCATCTATTTATCCACGGCTAAGAGAATTTTGGCATACATGATCAATTAGTGTTAATATGCAATTTATCTTCACAAGCATATTTATAAAAGACTACTCTACTGTAAGTCAGTATCATTGATATCTATACCTAAATAAATGAAGATGAATATTTTTAGACATAAGGAATATGCAAAGGGGAATGAAAATCCAACGCATTAATTTACACTATGACCTTGGCTATGATTTACTAAATATCCATAAATAACGACGTGGGGGTAAACTGGAATATATAAATGTTCTTAAACTAGGTTACACAATCTCCAATGAAGAAAGTAATAGACCATGACAATAAGATGCTCGTACAACATTAAATCTATAACGAGAAGTAAGATAGCTACGCTGATGATTTGCCAACCTGTATAATGGAATTTACAAAGTACAGCGGATATAATTCAACAAATCTTCAAAGAATAATGGTCTATAAATTAATATAAAGAAGTAGAATATATGATCCTGAAACTGAAAGTGGAAAATGCAATACATAAGTGTCACCTCGTTTGATTTAAGCGCTCTAAGCGATGTTAAACGTTTTCAATTTATAGGACTACATACACAAATTTTTATATTTGAATTACATTATTTAAAAAATGCCATGGTCGTGAACGTTTTAATCTATGTTGTTGATCTTCTCATTTGTTGCATTTGTGGTACGTTAAGCGTTCATCTTATACCGTATGTTTCACATTCTTTAAGATGTTTTAAAAACTGTTTTCGAATGAGTGTGAATCATGACCATATATATATATTAGGACTACATACACAAATTGTTATATTTAAATTACATTATAAAAAAAATGCCATGGTCGTGGCCTCTACATTATATATAATATACTAATCTGAAAATAATGCACAGAAGAGGGCGTATCTTATAGATATCTGGCAGTCTAGTCATATGCAGTGTTATTGCTATTTCAAAATCGTCACGTCAGACACGTTAACAAATGGTCTCCAATTCTCTTGGTTCACCACCACAACGCCTTCGTGGTTATGAAGTTCGCTTTGTATGCGGAAGGTCCTGAGTTGGTTGCCTAATTGCGAAATCTTCATTATATTCCAACCTCACTTTTAGTTATTCACCCAGAGGACACTCAGGTACGTCAAGTACTGAACACCTTCTTCAACTTAACAAATTTAAATCAAAGTATGGATCGAGATCATTTGTTGTTGCTGCTCCTGCTCTTTGGGATGACCTCACATCTTTCATTCGCAAAGAGAAATCTCTTGATGCCTTCAAAAACAACTGAAGCGCCACCTTTTTTCAGAGAATTAAGCTATGGACAGTTAGGCTAGCGCTTTATTGTTGTTGTTATTAACTTATTATGACAATTTTAAAAATCATTTCGGACTGCCCATAAGGTCATTGAACAGGTGTCCAATAATCGCCCTGCCCATTTTTATTTATTTATTTTTTTTTTTTGTGGCAGTATAAATTATTTTTAATCATATAATGGGTTGGAGTGGTGGGGGTCGGGATGACAGATATAACAAAGCCATAGATGCACCTGGTGGCGATCATTCAAATTAGACAATCTTAGTGAGAGTTATTGGTGGAATTTATCAGCCAGTAACTACTGTTAATATACTACTGTAGACTTATTATGATGATTGTGTGAAACAATAAAACTGAACTGAACTGAACTGAATTTATATAGCAGGTCTTGATTGACGATGAAATTATCTGCTGCTAATGATATTTATCTTAAAGTAAACAATGATAGGCCTATGTCCTATTGGGAAAGCAGAGAGTAATAAGAACAACGGAAAAAAAATGGAGCATGTCAATAACGACAAAATAATCACAGCAAAATACGTTAATAACTCTTGTACTGTAGTCTTTTGATGACGTGTGTTTTTCTGACTCTGCTGTGTGAAATCATTTCGTTGCCCACAATGCGCTCGTCAAGACACTGACTACCATGATTTTTTTTTCGTCGTACACGTTTTTGAGCCCATTTTTAGAAACGAAAACAAAGGTAAATCAGAATGAAAGAATATTCCAGTAGCGTAACTCATACTTTAATAGAAAAAAGGCGTTGATTTTTATAATTTTTTTTTTATGGGTCTTATTTTGAACAAAATAAACAACACTCAATCACAGCTGTCAACTATGGTGTTATTATAAGGCCATTAGCAGTCTATTTTGTCACTTCTGGATAGAAAAAAAAATAAACAATTCATATTATTCCAAAAATACCAAGATTTAATGAAAAGTTAACAAAAAATCCCAAGATCCCAAGGTGTCATTAAAAATCGTAAGATCGTGGTCCCATTGGTGTGAAGTGAAAGGGTGCAGGATCGAACTCTTTATTGCATCGATTGGGGGCGTAATTTACATTATATGGAAGGCCACATTCATTAGTTTTTGATAGGTTTTAAGCTTATACATTTTTATGAATTTCATTTCGTTTAGATTTGTTAATTATGAGAAAAAATAAAGAACTATTATTATTATTTTTATTAACAAAAGCCAGAGTATTACAGTATTTTTTTTTCAGTATTTTTGTAGAGACGCCAATGGCGCATCGTACATCAAGCCTCCTGACGTCACGTCGAGAGGTAAACAAACAAGGTGGCGGGTAGGTAAAAACGTGGTGTGTTATGGATGGAGCCTGGAAGTTGGATTTATCGTAAAATTCCTCTTTTTGTACGGCACAACATCGAGATATAGTATCTACAACATTTAAAGGAGCTACAGTTTGAATTTGGTGGAGGTAGGAGCTTATTATTAGTTATACCATGAACTACTAACTAGCTAGGCCTGGACCCTGGAGGAAATTCTTAGGCCTAGGTAGGCTACCTTCTACAGGCCAGACCAGTGCTGCCACTACCACATAGGGGCCTACATGATACTCTAGCTTTATAGGCCTAGTCCACTCCTGTCATCTCAGAATGATTCCAGGTGGCTCCGAGTCGGTGGTGGTAGCAGAATATGACCGACGGGGTCTCGATGTCCTTGACGGGAATGCCGATTTCGTGACGATAAAATCAGGCTAAATAAATATGTATCCGGCCCTAAAAAAGAAAAAAAAAAAACGGTTACCAAAATATTTAAAACTTACAATTATTCAACACCAACATGTTCTTTGATGATTTGACTTTCATATTAAGCCACTTAATTAACCAATAATTAGGACGGTACAGTACAATATATAGATAGTAAACACCCGATCGCTCAACACTATCAACTCCGCTCCGCCCTACGACACACACAGTACAGTTGACGACTTCAGGTTACCAGAGTGTCATATAATTTGTGCCCAATTGTAATTTTTCTGACCAATTATTTCGCTGCATTAGGATTTCTGGAAACTTGTATTGTTTTGTAGTTTGTCTTTACGCCATGGCTAGAGATACAGTACCGTATTTCTACTTTGATTTGCTAAAGGTACGCCAAAGATCATTACTTCACCATCACCCAATGAAGAGCCAGAATGTGTGTTTTTTCAAGACCGGCATTGTAGATCACCCATAGTGTGATAGGGTGGGAGGTGAGCGGTGTGACTTGCGAATAAGTACTTGGTTTAGAACATGGTACCTTGGTACCTTGATATGGTATTTGTTTATAATACTGTCATCGATAAATAGGCGCAGTGTAAGGGTTCCACTTAGTAATAAGGGTCATGTCATTTATCTATATAGCCATATCAAGGAAGGCATGAATCCTCATTATGTAGGCCCAGGCCACCTTGCTTATGTCTTCGCAAAGAGAGTTGACATACCACTCAGTCTAGTCCATTTACATGACAACACATGCAATAAAAACTGAATATACTGTAAACTGTAAATAAGAGGATTCTTATAGGATTACTAGAAACTTACTGTTTAAATGGGCCTGCATCAAAACATATTCGACAAATTTGACACTAATAATCATGATTGTGGAAACTCATTCTCTCGATCTGAATTCTGGCTGAACGAATGATGCTTATGATTGATGGAAGTAACAGGACGAAGTCTACGTAAAGTTAGGTAAATCAAGGAGGTATTGGTTATGCATGTGTATTCAAAGTGTATGTTGGTTGGATTGTAAAGTGTGGTAATTTTGAATATATTATATTATACCTAGGCTTCTTGGACTAAAACTTGGGATGAGATTTTGAAAGTTGAGAACTTAACAATGCAGGAGTTAGTTTATGACTGATATATGCCACCCAGATCGATCTTTCGCTATAGCAGGGCCGCTGCCAAACGAAGAATCCAAGCAAAGGCGTAGGCCTTGCTTTAGTTCCCCGCCAAGCAAAGAATTTAAGCAAGGCCTAGTGACATATGCCAAGAGTTTGGTACAGGATTCAGTCCTTGTTTGATAATGGCTATATATAGATAAATGACATGACTCTTTACTGAGTGGAGTGGAACTATACGCCTATTTATCGATGGCAGTAGTACTGTAATTTTAATATAGTATTGTACTTTTTAATGTTCTAATTTACCCAGTACATCATTCATATTTTTCCGCTCATTGTAGTTGATCTGCAATGTCAGTCTTAAATGATGATGTCACACATATTCTGCCTCTTCATTAGGTAATGGTGACGTAATGCCATTTACCGTACCTTTTAGCAAAATGAAGTAGAAATACGGTACCGTATCTCTAGCCCAATGTTGTCTTTTTGTATTATGTATTTTTCTTGATGAAGATGAAATAAAAGCGAAAAGTAGATATTAAAATTTTGAGTTACATTCATACTATTTCCACTTAGGCCTAGATGCGCTTAAACTCAGTGCACAACTATGGCTACCATGGTATAATTTTGCCCTGATTCTGGCAACACCGCAATGTCTTTGACATGTACTACAATCTGGGAGTGTAAGATGGTGCACCGCAAAGACGTTAACCATCCTAATTAATGGTTAATTAACTTAATTAGAAACCATAATTGTTATAATAAGTGGATTATAGGAAAGTAAAATCATCAAGGAATGTATTAGTATTGAATAATTGTAAGTGTAAAATAATTTAGTAAATGATTTTAGGACTGAATGCGAAACCGTATTAGTGCCAAAATTACCAGGGGGCGGGGCCAGAGTTAGCTACAGTAGGAGCACACAAAAAGTTATATCCTTCAATTGTATATAGTTTCACATTAATTCAATTGAAAGAACACATTGATGGGAGTAATCTACACTACAGTTTAGATCCATGCTTTCCGAACTATGGGTTGCGACCCAAAAATCAGTCACCAAACTTTTGCGTTAGGTTGCGAGCAGGTTTGCAAAAAAAAAAAAAATTCAATCTATGTGCTTATTTTCAGACAGTTAAACAGGTCTGACAACTTATAAAAAGCATGATTAGGTGAATCCCCATTAGAAAAATCTTTTATTATGTGCCTACAATTTAATAAATATTCTGAAATTCATATGGCTAGTATTATTTTTCTGTTGCCGTTTATCACAACGTAATTGTGTAAATCTAAGCTTTCAGGTCTGTTTAAAAATAATTTATAGAAATAAACTTAAAACATATTACAAACTTAAAACATATTCTAAATGTTTTTAACGGGCCCTTTCTGGGCATTCACCAATTTTGTTAGGGGATTTTAGATGTGCTCTTATTTTAACTCCCTCCCTGATATAATTAAAGGTAAATGCGTAATGTACGCAGATGACACAACAATTCTCTGCAGCTCCTCTAATCCCACTGAACTTCAAAATGAACTTCAAGCAAACTTTAATTATATTAGTCAGTGGTTCAATAAAAATAAATTGACTTTAAATGTACAAAAAACAAAATTTATGATATTTGGAACACCCCATGTGCTTCCTAAATTTTCTAATATTTCTCTTATCCATGGGAATATTAACATTGAAAAATTGTTCTAAATATCTTGGCGTGTACTTTGATTCCAATTTAACTTGGGCTACACATATCGAAAATATTTCTTCAAAAGTTTCTAAAAGAATTGGTGTCATTCGCCGTGTCAAACAGTTCCTACCTTTCAACACAAAGATGTGTATAAGAGACAGATATAAATCTCGCGCGGCTGAAGGTGTCGGGGGCCGAAGAAGTCATATCCCCTTTGTCTAGGCCTGGGCCTATCTAAACTCTTATTTTCTCCAGAATAGGTTAGGAAGAATTATTCTTTCAGTCGACATTAAAACACCCATCAAGGATTTAATGGATGATTTAGGATGGAATAGGTTAAATGATAGGTGGAAGGAACACCTATTATTACTCACTTGTAAGTGCCTGAAAGGAATTGCCCCATCCTACCTATGTAACAAATTCATTTTTAATCAAAATAGCCACTCTCAGTGCACTAGGAATAAATCTAACAACACCTTGATGGAGATAAAATGGAAACTCACTCAAGGCAAGAGAACATTCTTATACCGTGCAACTAAGGCTTGGAACGAACTTCCAAACCAAATTAAAATAGAATTAAATGATCTCCAACTTAAAAATTTCAAAACTTTGATCAAAACAGAAAACTAATTATATCTTTCTGACCAGCCTCTGTTCTCTTGCCTTCTTTTTAATTCATTTGAATTGGTTCTTTTTTATTTTAGTTAAGTTTCTTTTTATTTATTTATTTTTTTTAAATGTTTCTTTTTGTTCTACTTCTTTGTTCATGTGATCCACTAGTGAGATCAGTGCTGCGTCACTGAAAGTGTTATCACGTTAAAGGCAGAATAAATAAATAAATATCGGCGGTTCCAAGAATTTTATGGAGCAAGGAGGGACTTTCACAAATGGAGGGTCTATACCACCTCAGCCACACCAAGTCTGTGGCTGAGGTAAGAAAATTAATGATTATGGCATCTCTAGACAGCAGGAAATGGCACTCACATTTTAAAAACAAATTTTGACAAATTTTTGGGGGCCCGAGACAATTAATCCGGCACTGGATAAAAGCCTAATAAAATGTCCAATAGTCGATGTTAGAGACATACTTTATTGTGTTGTTATGTATCAGCAAAGCCCCTTTGTGTCAGGGTGCTAGATCGAGGACCCTATGGATATGGCCCCTCAGGGTCGGGGGCCCACCCCCTCTATTTTGGGTTCCTGGATTCGCCACTGATAATGATAAATTAAGTAAATCCCCTTTTCAAATTCTTGGATCTGCCACTGATAATGATAAAGTAAATCCCCTTTTCAAATTCTTGGATCTGCTACTGTATTTTGAAAATGTAGTGTGGAAATAAAAATGTTAATTGCATTCTTTATTAAAATCAATTAGATACGACTCCAGGCTTCCAAGGCTTTGCCTCGTGGACCCCACTGGGGCACTAGGCAGGCTACCTTGTCTTGGTATTGATGAAATAAGCCCTTGAAACCCCTAAATTGTTGTATTTTCGGGTGGGGGGAGGCATCGGCCCCCGAACCACTTCCGAAAAGTTTTTAGCGATGCCAGACCATGCCTAATTTTTTTTCCCCTTGTCGTGGATATCAGCCCCCAATAACACCACTCCACCACCCATATGCCTGTTGGGGACCTTGGCGCCACCACTA
>NW_022685291.1:2181688-2185484 GCF_011630105.1 Anneissia japonica
CACGATGTCTTCATGGAAACTTAAGTATTTACACAGATACACTTGTTGTGTGATCATTCAAGCATGCAATCACATTTGAATGACCATGTGACAACACGTCCTCCAGTACTGCCGTTATGGTGTTTTTCTTCTGTCGTTGTTGTGGTATAACATTGCATAATTATTTAACTTAAATTAACACCATGTTTAAAATACCTTTTTCTATTGTATATTCACTGTCTCCTGGATCCATTACTCATTAATCCATTAGTTACAGTACTTGAATTATTACTATTTTGTATGCATATTTAAAGTTCTTTTTGTACAATTATTTGTTTTTTATGTTCTTTATTTCAGAATATGGATAAAGTTGAGTGATCTTCAACCATGAATACACCACCACCCACATTGCTGCAGGTAAGGAAATGGTTTTCAATTCGTAAACTCTACCTGTCACTCATTGTTGATGATTTTTGAACCCCGCTTCCCATACTTTTTTTTCTGGGACCCAATTTGTTATTTCCCAGACAAGTCGCGACCCATGTAGTATTAAATGTCATAGTAAATTGCACATCTACCTTTATAAATCCCAAAAATGTGATGCTTTATGTTTTAAAAAAGGGCAACTTGACATTAGTGTTACAGCAATTTTTGTTTACTAATGATTGTCCTTTTGAAAAAAACCATGGTGGATACAAGAATTTGTAATGGAGGGGCCCAAAGAGAAATTGTCTCAGATAGCGGGTCCATTAAGCTCAGCCCCACTATGGTTGGGGCTGAAGTAAGAAATTTTTTGATTAGGCACCCATAGGTGGCGGGAAATAGCACTCTCGGATTGAATTTGAATAAAATTTCTTTTTTTTTTTAATTGGAGGGTGGGTAGGGGGAGGAAGGGAGAGCCTTGAACCCGCCACTGGAAAATGAGACTACTTTAAATATTTTTAAACGAAAATATAATCGACTTTTTTGCAGAAAATATTTTAAACCATTGAATTATATATTTGATAAAACTTACCAGTGGCTTATCCAGGATTTAAGGATGGGAAGGGGAGTGTGATAAAATAAAGTCCAAACCACGTCAGCGACACCTTGGTTGGCGGTGACATGAGAGAACATTTTCAGTAGTTTGTGCCTGTGGATGCCCGAATTGCAACTTAATTTACCTTTTAATTCTTTTTATTTTTGACAAGATGAGTAAAACAAAAAACGAATTAATTAAACGGGTGCCCGAAAAAAATCTACCATCCACCTGAGCCCCCAACCCCACATGGTTGGAAAATTTTAAGAATTTGAGATTTAAAAGATGCCAGAAAATGGCATTTGGATAAAAGTTATGAAAACTACCATCCACATCAGCATACCATGTTGAGACTGAGGTAAAACAATTGTAAGAATTTTAGATGTCAGAAAGTAGCATTTTAATATAAAAAATCTAGGAAAATTACTATATTCACCTGAGTCCCACTATGCATGAGGCTGAGGTGAGAGAAAATATTAAGAATTGGGGACTTTATTACTTAAAATTTATGTCAGTTATTTTTGAACATTTAAAAAGAGCCACTTTTCATTTTTTTTAACCTCTGAAAGTGGGTGGGGGTTACTCAAGCACCCTGAACATCCCCTGGATATGCCACTGGTATTCATTTGGATAATGTTATTTTTAGGTCATCTTACAATAATTTTCTGTTTTATGTTTATTTCAATAAATTGTTTTTAAACAGTTGAAAGCTCGGATTTACACAATTATGTAAACGGCAACAGAAAAATAATTCATGAATTTCAGAATATTCATTGTGGGCATATAATAAAATATTGTTATAATGAGGATTCACCTAAACATGCTGGTACAGTAAAACCCTATTAAGGAGACACTTAACCAAAAAAAGTGTCCCCTTAATAGGGGTGTCTCCAGAATAGGGGTACCACTAACCAAATATGAGAAATTGTTCCCTAATAGGGGTTTTTGGCATGTTTTTATACGATGACATAAATTCTGTATAATTTTATTTATATATAATTATAACTAATTTATAGCAAGAATTTACAATGCAAATACAATTATAACGTGAAATCAGCACAAATTTAATTAAAACAACAATAGTTTATGTTGTAGAAGCAGCTGGTTCAGCAACCGTGAGGTCAGGGTTTCAGTCCCTCGCTGTACTGTACATTTCGCTTGTGTCCTTGAGCAAGGCACTTCATCTGCATTGCTTCTCCTGTAATTACCTGTCTTGTTGGGCCCGTAGGTAGACCATGCACACCTGTAAGGTACTGTACATGTTATGCCCTCCCAATTGCATCAAATCATCACTGCATGGGTTTTCTCCACCCAAGAGTATAGGGGTACCTGGTGGGGTTGCCTACTCCTGAAAAGCAGCAACACTTAAAACGTGAGGACCCAGTGACCAGGGAAAAAGAAGCGCATTTTGTTATGTGTCCCCTTAATAGAGGTGTCCCCTGAATATTGGTTGGCCGTAGTGTTTATAGACATAAAGTACTTTCCTTCATTTTCTGGCTATTAAAAGTGTCCCCTTAATAGGGGTGTCCCCAAGGAGGGGTTCTACCAGTACCATCAGTAAAGTACTGTACCTACTGGTATTTTTAAAACAAAGTTCTTAAAAACATGAAAAAAACAGTCAATTTTGTGGTAATTTTTGAGAGTTAAATCTAATAATAATAATAATAATATAGAAAGTTATATAGTGCCTTTAGCCAAAGCACTTAAAAAAATGTTTATTGTTAAAAAAAGGATTATTTAGGAAATAAGTATGCTTTTAAGAGTTTTTAAAGACTTCAATACTACAAAGCATTTTGGATGGAAACTATATTCATCGTCATAACTCTAAATTCAGATTAAATACATTTTATTATAATTAATGATAGTAAAGGTTATCATTTTAATGAGTGGTTTGTATTAAGATGGTACTACTTGTATTTTGATATAAATGCCAGATATAAAATTTTGAAAAACCTTAAAAAGTATTAAAAACTTTGACTAGCAGATTCAAAATAATAAAGTAAGTTGTTACAATTAAATTAATTTTTTTTGTTTTTATTCTTGTACTACAGTGAAGTATGCATGTTACACCTATGCGCTCTCATGTAGCAGAGCCCCCGACCTTTATAGTCCAGGTCAAAAATAATCACTTTCACCATGGTATAAGCTCCTACCTCAATGAAATTGATATCCATCCTGTAAGTGGCAGGTTCATACTCACTGTTGGTGTGGAATTGGAATAAAATAAAATAAAATTCAAACTGTAGGTCCCTTTATATTGTTTGCGTGAAACAAAAAATAGGATTTAACCTAAAGAAAGCAACTTTTATAACCAGTTTTTTTTTCGATGTTTACCTCGAGAAGTGAGGTCACGAGGCTAGAATAACGATACGCCATTTCAGTGTCTGCAAAATTTATTATCTAATTGATATGTTTGCTAATAATTAACAGTTATCACAATGCATTTTGATACATTATACATTGCTTAATATGACTATATATTTTTAATCACACAAATCTCTGAAATAACTAAAGAAAAACAATTATAGCGGGCGTACTTCTACCGCGCTGCGCAGCGCTGCACTGGGTAATAAAAAGAACATACAACCGTTAGTGGGCGTCCTACACAGGCGTGACGCTTCCGGCAAGTTCGGAGTTAGGTAGTCTCAAAATTCGACTGACAGGTACTTGATAGTGCTAGGTTCTCCGCATTTATGGCTTAGGGGTCGCGGTGCTTTCCTCCCTCCGTTCAGTTGTTTCAAATTGGGACCGAGTTAGTGAACCCTATAGTTAATGGTCTTGCTTGGTGCATAACCTTGC
>NW_022685291.1:2189416-2268915 GCF_011630105.1 Anneissia japonica
GGAAGGGGGTTGGGGGGGGGTGGGGGGGGGGGGGGGGGGGGGGGGGGGGAGTGTGATAAAATAAAAGTCCAAACCACGTCAGCGGCACCTTGGTTGGCGGTGACATGAGAGAACATTTTCAGTAGTTTGTCCCTGTGGATTCCCGAATTGCAACTTAATTTTCCTTTTAATTCTTTTTATTTTTGACAAGATGAGTAAAACAAAAAACGAATTAATTAAACGGGTGCCCGAAAAAGGCACTTAAATTATAATTCCAAAATTTACCATCCACCTGAGCCCCAAATCCCACATGGTTGGAAAATTTTAAGAATTTGAGGCTTTAAAGATGCCAGTAAATGGCATTTGGATAAAATTTATGAAAACTACCATCCACCTCAGCATACCATGTTGAGACTGAGGTAAAACAATTGTAAGAATTTTAGATGTCAGAAAGTGGCATTTTAATATAAAAAATCTAGGAAAATTACTATTACCTGAGTCCCACCATGCATGAGGCTGAGGTGAGAGAAAATATTAAGAATTGGGGACTTTATTACTTAACATTTATGTCAGTTATTTTTGAACATTTAAAAAGAGCCACTTTTCATTTTTTTTAACCTCTGAAAGGTGGGGGTGGGGGAGGTACTCAAGCACCCTGAACATCCCCTGGATATGCCACTGATATTCATTTGGATAATGTTATTTTTAGGTCATCTTACAATAATTTTCTGTTTTAAGTTTATTTCAATAAATTGTTTTTAAACAGTTGAAAGCTCGGATTTACACAATTATGTTGTAGTAAACGGCAACAGAAAAATAATTAATGAATTTCAGAATATTCATTGTGGGCATATAATAAAATATTGTTATAATGAGGATTCACCTAAACATGCTGGTACAGTAAAACCCCTATTAAGGAGACACTTAACCAAAAAAAGTGTCCCCTTAATAGGGGTGTCTCCAGAATAGGGGTACCACTAACCAAAAATGAGAAATTGTTCCCTAATAGGGGTTTTTGGCATGTTTTTATATGATGACATAAATTCTGTATAATTTTATTTATATATAATTATAACTAATTTATAGCAAGAATTTACAATGTAAATACAATTATAACATGAAATCAGCACAAATTTAATTAAAACAACAATAGTTTATGTTGTAGAAGCGGCTGGTTCAGCAACCGTGAGGTCGGGGTTTCAGTCCCTCGCTGTACTGTACATTTCGCTTGTGTCCTTGAGCAAGGCACTTCATCTGCATTGCTTCTCCTGTAATTACCTGTCTTGTTGGACCCGTAGGTACTGTAGACCATGCACACCTGTAAGGTACTGTACATGTTATGCCCTCCCAATTGCATCAAATCATCACTGCATGGGTTTTCTCCACCCAAGAGTATAGGGGTACCTTGTGGGGTTGCCTACACCTGAAAAGCAGCAACACTTAAAACATGAGAACCCAGTTAACAGGGAAAAAGAAGCGTATTTGTTATGTGTCCCCTTAAATAGAGGTGTCCCCTGAATTTTGGTTGGCCGTAGTGTTTATAGACATACTTTCCTTGATTTTCTGGCTATTAAAATTGTCCCCTTAATAGGGGTGTCCCCTTAATAGGGGTGCCCCCAAGGAGGGATTCTACTGTACCATCAGTAAAGTACTGTACCTACTGGTATTTTTAAAACAAAGTTCTTAAAAACATGGAAAAAACAATTTTTCCATGTTTTCTCAAAATTTTTGAGAGTTAAATCTAATAATAATAACTAGAAATTGCAAATTGCAAGTGAAGTGCTGCGAAGTACAACTGCATAAAATGTTCTTCGAACAAAATTATTTATGCGAGTCAAGTGAAAATAATGAATAATAAAAATATAACAAATAATATGAGCATGACCCATTGTCTATATATTATTAGAGCAGCGTTGGTACAATAGTGTTTTGCTGCAGTGACATCTCTCTGCTGGCGATGGCTCGCTGCTGCTGGCGATGACTCGCTGCTGGCGAATCGATCTGCGCATGTGTATAAAATGGTATTTATTTCCGCAAAAACTATGCCAGTCTACAACAAGCGTTGCCTAAATGTAATAATTAGCATGTTGAAATAGGCTAGTAAATAAGTTTAACTGGGTTCGTATATAATATTGTCCTCAAAATATTGTGGCTGAGACATGAGCCGATTAAACGTAGAAATAGGAAACCTAGAAATATAGAAAAACGCTGAATATTGTAATCCAGCGTTGCGACATGCGGACGTTGGTACGAGTAGGTTAGTCTACAAACGTCGCCTAAAGTAATTGATTTTACGCGGCAGAATGAAAGAAGGAAACTCCGCTTTTCAGTTGTCTCAGGCGATTGATTTTTGACAATGACCTTTCAGAGGTCAAATTGCTGTCAAGAATATGAATTGGCTGCTTCGCAGCAATAATATAGAAAGTTATATAGTGCCTTTAGCCAAAGCGCTTAGAAAAATGTTTTTTTAAATGTTATTTTTAATCATACAAATCTCTGAAATAAAGTAACTAAAGAAAAACAACAAATGTTCGCTAATATTTAACAGTATCACAATGCATTTTAATACATTATACATTGCTTAATATGACTATATATTTTTAATCACACAAATCTCTGAAATAACTAAAGAAAAACAATATATAGCGGGCGTACTTCTACCGCGCTGCGCAGCGCTGCACTGGGTTATAAAAAGAACATACAACCGTGGCGTCCTACACAGGCGTGACGTTTTTATAAACGGGGCTTTGCTCTCTTGTTCTATTTATACTCTTTGTCTATATTAATCCACTTTACGGCGGTGGCTCACAGTAAACACTTGAGCGCGATGACCCCGGGCCAAATTGCCGTCGTCGGCGTAAAGTGCCTAGGCCTGTGGTGACCAGGACCAACCTGCTGGCAAGGACTGTGGTAGTCCTACCCTAATTGCTAAGCATAGTGAATGTCAGGGAGGTATGGCTATAACTGTACTTATTTGTACGAAGGAAACATCTTAAATTTCAGGTAGGCCTAGGTACTACACCAACACAAAAACGTTTACATTTAGGCCTACAGGTAGGTCCTATTATTAGGCCTAGTCCTAGTCTACGACTGTACCTAAGCGTGATGGTTCGAGAAAACGTTTTGCTGGAATACCACCACCTTTTATACCTTTTATTTTATTTTTATTAATATATTTTTTATTTTTTTATTTTTTTTAAATATATTTTTTATACTTTTTATTTATCCTTTTTATTTCTCTCTTTAGATAGAATGTAAAACCGCCCTCTACTAATTGTGAATGATTAATAAAATATATTTGCATATATCTAATTTGAATATTTTTATAATCTTTTATCTTTTATTTTTATTAATTTTATTGATTTTTTCAAATAAAACGGACAATTATTTTGAAAATTTAATAAAAACTTAATAACAATTATTTTCAATATTTAAGGTTTTCCTACTTTAAAAAATGAGCTTGAATTAATTTGACACCATGACCATGCGTAATGTTGACCCACAGCTGTATATATTTGAATGTTTTTTTAATTAGGTTACCTGCCTCTTTTCTCGAACGGATTCCGATCTAGTTTACATTCTGAGCGCTTGGCCATATTTTCGAGGTGTACGTCGTTTGTGTGCACTACTAGCGAGTATTCGCGGGGGGGGGGAGCTTCCGGCAAGTTTCGGAGTTAGGTAGTCTCAAGATTCGACTGACAGGTACTTGGTATGCTAGGTTCTCCGCATTTATGGCTTAGGGGTCGCGGTGTTTCCTCCCTCCGTTCAGTTGTTTCAAATTGGGACCGAGTTAGTGAACCCTATAGTTAATGGTCTTGCTTGGTGCATAACCTTGCATGGAATGGATAGGGATAGTCGGGGAGGAATGACTAGGGCGCCGATTCCTGGCCAGGGTGAAAGCTCGTTTGCTATATTTTTTCTTATCTTATTATATTTTTTATTGCTTTGAGGAACACGTACAGGATAAAAGTTTTAGATACAGTAATCAGTAATTATGTCCAAGCAGAAAAAAAAAACCAGATGCCAAGATTAATAATAATAATAATGATAATGATAATAATAACAATAATAATAATTTTGACCTAAATTGCGCATTATGCTAAAGCCTTGATGCGCTTATTAACTTAACAATAAAAATAAAACTGACGGATTAACACTTGAGGTCTCAGGTCTCATGTTTAAATCACCGCAAATACAGTACTGCAATACGAATGCCAGCATAGGAATCTTGGACCTTTCAGAGGTCTGGTTTAAAAATAAAATAGAGTGGATTGTGGGACATATTGTGCATTCTTAAAATAGATGGTTAGTGATATAAGTGTTAGTCATTGATCGAGTTCCTAGTCCACATTTCAAGCGCCCTGAGCATCTTACATTAGATGGATTTGTGCGCTATATAAAACTACACTATTATCATTATTAGTCCGATTCTGGACCAATGAGTATTCTTACAATCAGGGGTCCCGAAGTGTTCGCAAATCCACTGAATGCTCTAATGGGGAAAAGCCCTCTTTTAAAAGCATAGAGTACTTTAAATCTATTGATATCTGATTATGTATTATTTAAATTATATAATGAATTTTTCTTTCTGTCATTGTTGCAGCTATGTTCTAAACAATGGTCCATTGTATAACTATATATAATTTACCACCATGTGTAAAATAACTACTATATGTTAATATTAATGAGAAAGATTTTATTTATTTGTTATTTGTTTATTTGTTATTTATTTTATTGTCATTTAGTTTCGCCATTGCCTGGTTCCATCACTGACTTATCATAATTATTTTCATAATTACGATTTTACATGAATATTTAAATTTTTTTTTAAATTGTAATTTGTACAATTATTATTTATTTTTAAATGTTCAATATTTCAGAATATGAAAAAAGTTGAGTGATCTTCAAGCCACAAATAAACCACCACCACCTACCCTGCAACAGGTAAGGAAATAATTTTCAAATTCATAAACTCCCCCTGTTGCAGTGTTAATGATTACTGAAAAGTGATAATTATTAGTTCAATATCAGTACCTATTTTAAAAAAACAAAGTTCACAAAATTATGATATTGTACTTTTATATTTATATAGTTTTTGTTATGTATATATATTTTCTAGGAAAACACTTGCTGAGCAGATTTATTGTGGGTTATCAAGACTAGAATTCAGTAGGAGCTTGTTAGCGTAAAGCAGATGAATGATGGGTAGACCGATTTGTTGGAAGCTTGCTAAGTACAAATGAAGCAGATGAACTGTGGCAAACCAAGGCTGTTATACAGAAGGTTGAGCAATGAATTGTGGGAAAGCCAGACTGATTTGTTTGAATTTGTATACAGTACTGACAATAGCTGTACGGTGCTTGAAGCTAGTGAAGTCAGATTTTGAGATAATGCAAGTGAACTGTGGAAAGTCAAATTTTGATATAGAATTGTGTGGAATAGACACTGATTGATTTGAATCCTGCTACATACGCTGTTGTTACCTGAAGCTTTGCAAACTGTGATGTATGGAAATGAAGCAGATGGATTATGGGACACTGCAAAGAGATTTATTGTACATTCATAAAATTGGTGGTTATGAAAAGAAGTCAGGTTTGTGATATACTGTACAATAATTAGTAACTTAGTATTAATCCGATTAAAATGTTGGCCCAATTCTTGAATTACTTAAAATGCTGAGGATTCTGGACAATGAGTTGATTAATAAAACCAGAAATGAGAATGAGAATGGTCCTATTTTGGACTTAGTTAAAATTTTGTACTGAAATTGTAAATAGTGTAAATTGTTGGTCCTATTCTGGACATAGTGTAAATTATTGGTCCAATTCTGGACTGGTTAAAATTCTGGAATATTGTAAATTAGTTGTCCTATCTTGAACTTAGTGTGAAATTATGGACTTCTTGGACTTGGTGTAAATTATTGGTCAAATTCTGGACTTGCGTAGTGTAAATATAAATGGTTTAGTCCTATTCCGGACTTAGTTAAAATTCTGGACTTGCGTAGTGTAAATATAAATGGTTTAGTCCTATTCTGGACTTTAGTGTAAATTCTGAACTTGCGTAGTGTAAATGTAAATGGTTTAGTCCTATTCTGGACTTTAGTGTAAATAGTCCTATGCTGGACTTATTTAAAATTCCGGACTTTAGTGTAAATGTTTATGGTTCAGTCCTATTCTGGATTTTAGTGTAAAGTAAATGGTTCAGTCCTATTCTGGACTTAGTTAAAATTCTGGACTTGCGTAGTGTAAATGTAAATGGTTTAGTTCTATTCTGGACTTAGTTAAAATTCTGGACTTTAGTGTAAATGTAAATGGTTCAGTCCTTCTGGACTTTAGTGTAAATGTAAATGGTTCAGTCCTATTCTGGACTTAGTTAAAATTCTGGACTTGCGCAGTGTAAATGTAAATGGTTCAGTCCTGTTCTGGACTTAGTTAAAATTCTGGACTTTAGTGTAAATGTAAAAGGTTTAGTTCTGTTCTGGACTTAGTTAAAATTTTGGACTTTAGTGTAAATGTAAATGGTTAGGTCCTATTCTGGACTTAGTTAAAATTCTGGACTTGCGTAGTGTAAATGTAAATGGTTCAGTCCTATTCTGGACTTTAGTGTAAATAGTCCTATTCTGGACTCAGTTAAAATTCTGGACTTGCGTAGTGTAAATGTAAATGGTGTAGTCCTATTCTGGACTTAGTTAAAATTCTGGACTTGCGTAGTGTAAATGTAAATGGTTCAGTCCTATTCTGGACTAAACCATTGTTAGTTGGGACAATGTTGAATAAAACAAAATGGAACACTATATTCGTTGTACTACAATTTGTAGTGTACTGTATTTCAAACACCAATAAATCTTAACGAAACTTTTTTGGAAAATTTCGTCAGCGTCTCGCGCAAAAAGACAGTCGGGATTATCCAAGCGGAAGCAATCGCCTATAATAGGCGATCGCCACACGTGGAACCTACGCGCCACCCACCGCCCTTGGCCCCGCTGAAAGATATATATGCCTCTCAGAAGTTGTTTTTGACTTGGTGTTAGTTCTGCAGTTTTGCTGGTTTTTGCAGTTCTAGCTGAATTCAATGAATATTCATCATTTCTCTGCCTGGTAATGAGGATAGTTGGTCTGTTGAATATGCAAATAAATCAACTGAAAATAAAAAAAGAAATGATATCGAATTTAACCAACAAATATTAGGACTTTCATTAATTTAATTACTTCTTAATTAATTGCAAAATAAAATACTTTATTATTAAAAGATATTCTACATACAATAACTTTATATTATTTCAACACTAACATCCGTTGTATAAATCTTGACTATAATACAACCCAAGGCAACGCTTGTCCATGTGTCCACCTTTCTTGGAGAGTTTACCATAGACTTTCCTGTAGATGTTTTACACATGGCAAAATCACTATAAGCAAAGATACTAGAAATACAAGATAGAGTTCTCCACACAAAAAAAGTGTTCCACCGTGTTCCACCGAAATGCATGGTGGGAATACGAAAAATGGGATGCCCCCTATAGTTGGATCTAAAAAAACTTGTGCCCAACTGTTGTTACCAAGTCGTCGCGTATTTTATTATCAATTCTCAACAGAGATACTAGATATAAAAACAAACTGGAATAGACACCCAGATAGTGACATCGGTGAATACATAACCTCCTTGGTGGCGGTAGAAATCGTTGCTATTATCCAAATAATACACAAAACAATTAAAGCATAATTATGAATCAGTAAAGAATAAAAATAACAATACAGCGCAGAATCGCATGGCCAGACGCACTCTTAGTGAAAATGTTTTTGTCCATTAGTGGAAAAGGAAGGGCGCCTTTTGCGTCTGGATATACTTAGCAACAGAAGGGCGCCCTGTACATTGGGCACGAAGTATAGGAAACTTGCATGGTTAAAAAGAAGGGCGCCGCCTACGTTGGGCACGACTTCCGCCTCATTTTTACAATGCGAGAACTCTATCTTGTATTTCTAGTATCTTTGCTATAAGTGAAATACACAAAATTGGTACATAACTCTCAGTATCATTAAACATTGTAAATGTTTGATGATACTGAGAGTTATGTATTGATTGTGTGTATTTCACTTATGGTGATTTTTCATGGATGGACAATGATAGGATTGAAACTGGTTAATGATGGGTGGGATGGTCTATCAAATATAATTACATGTTCTTTCAAGGACAATGGAACATTGTATAATTTAGTTTTAATTTATTTTTTTTTTCTATTAAGCTTTCAACCACTGCTTATCAACATGCTGCTCCTTGAAATAAACAAGATTAAATTTTAAACAATTTGCTACAAAACCATTGGTTTTTGCAAAATATAATAAGCATTATAAGCTTATTTTGAAATTAGGCCTACCATTTCTTATGTTTTAACAAGTTTCTTTGTCAATTTGAAGTTTGAGTTTTGTCTTTACTTGATAGTCTTATGAAGATACAAATGGCTACCTAGTTCGAAGTTTTTACCAAGTACTGCATGAAAACATGAAATATCTTTCCACTTACCAGAATCTAGTATTTCTTCAGTTGTTATCCATTTTTCCAATTTATGAAGTGAAAACACTGCTTTTTAACACATCACTCGTGTCAATCTGCCTGCTTACCAACATGCCACTCTATAATAAACAAGATTAACTATAGTTATTACCAAATTTAAAAAAATAGAAAACTACAAATTTACAAACGACACAACATATTACAGGGAAAGATTCAGCCCGGGGGATGGGAGGGAGGGAGGGAGGGAGGGGAGATAAAAAAATGAGAATTATGCTGAGCTTTTGATTTCAAATTATAAAATGTGTAGGCTGCTGTGACCTGACAATTAGTGCCTTCAAATTTTTAAAAAACGTAATGCAATAATGACATACAGATTATTATTGTATATTTTTAGTATACATTACAGCTGCCCCAAGTTTCTTTTCTATTCTTCCTTTTATTTGTATTCTACGTTATTTTATCCATAATTACAACTGATTACTAATACACATACATTTATTAAGTTTTTAAATATCATTGTTTATGTTTATGGGCTAGTCTCTGTATACTTGTTATATAATCTTTGTTCAATTTAAAGTTGGAGATATGTCCTGGTCTCGACGACCTTAGAGTCACTCTCAGATAGGCTTATCTTCATATAACTTCTATGAATGGATACCTTGTTCAAAGCAAGAAATCAAGTTGTCTTTACCCGGTACTGTTTATGTTTATTTATCGGTGGGAAATTTTCCCTATAGAAATAATGAGGTACAATCTAAATTCCGTAGTGTACTTGAAATGCAATATTGTTTTTCGTTTTTTTGTTTTAATTTCGTCTTCGTATGACCATAAGGCATACCGTATGGATAGACCCCAAAAATAGAACAAAATGGTTTTCTAAAACATAGTGATTTGAATGTGTAGTTTAATACACATAAAAGCAACTTGTGATTAGTTTGAATCCATAAAAGATAGTTTACATTTTCTGTAATATCTGCTACACGTTCAGGATGCAAGATTAATGTTTTTTCACACTATAGCCAATTGGACAAGTGACTTTTCAAATAGGTTTTTACTAGTCAAAAATGTTATTGGCGAGTTACAGTGGTGGCGAAAGACAGGGAGCACACAGGGAATTTCCCCCTCCCCGGACAGGCCCATATCCCTATAGTCTGATGCCACAAGGTCATCGGTCCAGAAATAATATTTTGCCTATCCAAATAACGTTGCACTTAAATTGCCATTTTTTAAGAAATAAATAATAATTGCTAAACACACATGTTTTCATTTATTTAAAAAAATTGACATTTAATAACTTTATATAAATTCAACACCAACACTAGTCGATAAAACTTAACCCTTTGAGGTTGTGGTCCGTATCCCATACGGAGTAATTTACTGTCCCAAGATGTACGGACCTATATATCCTATTGTTTTAATAATGCTGCCCTCTGTTGCTGACTCTTTTAGGGGATTTCCCTAATGTCATAGTAACTAGACAAGGCTTACTGATTGTATAGAGCAAAAATCAGCAATTGTTTCTGTCAGTAATTGATGTACTTGGATAGACGAGGATAGCATGATTGTTTACATAATAATTAATTAATTAATTAATTAATAATATAAATAATATGAATCTAAGGAAAGATTTTAACTAGAAACTTTAGCAGCGCAACCAGTAATGCTAGGCCTAGGTCTGCAAACGTTCATTTTGGGTTTGGTCATGTACCTGGACCCCATATCTCATATTTCAATACCCCTACCCCCATCTTCTCTTTTATTATTATATTATGTTATTATTTCATCAAGTGTACCAGTTTTAGTAAAATATATCCTAGGTCCAGTAGTCGACCCTAGTTAGCCCTAGTTAGAAATAAGCATATATGTAGGCCTAGCTAGGCTTACTTGCCCTCTATCGGGGGAGGGGGCATGTGATAGAGGCTGTTCCCCAAATTATGACCTCAATAACCTTTGTGACCTTGGGCATAAATACGAAAGCATAATTTTTTTTAACCAAACACATTTTATTTCTGTAGAAAACAACATATTCCACATAATGCATAACATTTATGAGCATAGGAATTTTTTTAGTGTCGTTTACATGGGGTTTATAGGAAAAAAAGTACCCTTTTTGGCCCTTAAATTGCAAATTTGGGGCACATGACCTTTGACCTAGGTAAAAAAAATCAAACAATTTTGCTATTTTTCAGAAGCCCAAAACATTTTACCCAACAATCAAACCCAACTTTTGCTGAAAGTTACAGTCATAAAAAATTTATTATGCATTTTTCAGAAACCTATTAAAACCCCTTAAGAGGCCCCAGAGACCTAGAATAGAGTTCACTGTGAACTTTTCTGTTGTCCTTTACACATTCAAACACTGCATATTCAAAATGTTTGATTATACTGAGTGATATCTTATGGTGATAATCAACGAATGGAGAAAAATAGCATGAAAACTTAAATTAAATTAATGAACTGGTGGATGGATGTACATCAATGAAAATGCAGCATTATAAAATTGTACAATACAAACTTCATAAAAAAAAAATAAATAAAATAACACTTAATACTTGGCCTATATCACAACATAAAATATATTGCCACTTACCAGAATCAGTTCTTGTGTTGCTCTCTGCTTTCTCAATTTTCTAAGCATTTTTCTTTAAGCTCAACACTACTGCTGTTAAACATGTCACTATCTCAATCTGCTTGCTTACTAACATGCCATTCTATAAAACATAAAACGATTGTAAGTATAACAAATTCACTGAAGTGGCATTATTTTTCACTTTACAGACATTCATTATAAGCTTATTTTAAAACTAGGCCTACCCTTTCTTTATCAATTTAAAGTTGGAGGTCTGGACTGGACCCTCCATTACTAAAACGTATCTATTTAGATAGTCTTATCTTCATAAGATTTCAACGAATGGATACTTTGTTGGAAGCAAAAATCAAGTACGACTCGATTATTATATTCAGTGGGAATTTTTTCATAATGAAAAAAATGAAATATTGTTACACTTACCAACATCTTGTAATCTTGTGTTGTTATCCACTTCCTCAATTTTTATGTACTCATCATGAAACAGAAAACCACTGCGCTCTATAATATAAAAAAGTTATATTCAAAGTCATATTTATTTACTGTAGGGAAAATTCCCTGACTCACTTAAAATAGCCAGAGTTATTCCTTTATACAAAGAAGGTTCTAAAGACAACCCTGGAAACTATAGCCCAATTTCAATTTTACCAATACTTAGCAAAAGTCTAGAGAAAATTGTAAATAATAGACTGACTACTTTTTTTGAAAAATTTAATATATTTCATATACGGGTACTGGGAGAAATATAGCACAAAATTGTCACTTATAAATTTAGTTAACCATCTTCTTCAACAAATTCATGATAAGGGCAATTCCATAATTAGGTGGACATTACCTAAAAATTAAAATTTATTTTTTTTCTCAATTATTTTGGTTTTATATGACTAAAAACATATCAGCACTTATGGAAAACACAATAATCCGGATGCATTTACAGTATGTGTGGTAAAATCTCATATTTATGTCAATAGTGTTTTAATTGAAAATTTTCAATTTAAATCATGACAATTTTTAACTAGCCCAAGTATGGATTAAGGATTGCTTTATCCATGCAATTTTATCATATTTATTTATTGGGTTACACCCTTTCACACATTTGTTACTAACCAAAAACACAAGATTATTTTTGTATAAGGAGAAAGCAATTACTAGGAATTTTCTTATTTTAAATTTTGCTCTTCTGTATACACTGAAGCAAAAAACAAAAATAGTTCTGATTCTTATTTGGTAACAGGGCTTATAAAAGCAGTTGAAATTCGTAACGTTACTAACCATGTAACGTTACTAACCATGTAATGTTACTAACCAGTGTAATACTGTCAGATTCCATTGAGTTGACATAATATTATTAACACTATATTTTGTCTTAAGACAAAAGAGGGCAGTAGGACATATTAATAGCCGTGCCCATTTTAAATTTTCTGTTCATATTTGAACATTTAAAAGCAAAAAAATAAGGAGTTTACATTTAATTTAATAACACTTTTTGATTATTCAATTTGCCAATGTTTAAATAGCAGGAAAAACTAATGAGTGTTCACAAGTCTGCATTTATAATAAAGTATAGTGAGTGCACATTTACAGTTAGTTTATAAGCAATGCCACTTTTAATATAAAAATATTGTTTGATTTCTAGAGTAATATATATATAACTTAATAATGATCTAATATGGATCTTTGATATATAAATATGTTCAGATTAAAATAAGAAAAATAAATTATAAAGGCTATTTACAATTTCGTCTTTTTATATTGTTTATAATATAATGAACACTAATATTTGTTTTAATATTCATGTTATTTCAATATGTAGCCTTTATTTCTGAATAACATTTCTACTAATAAGTATTGAGTGTCAGTTAAATAAACAAATAATGTTGGTGTTATCTGATGGCATAGAAAATGATACTAAATATTTAATTAGTCACATTGAATTGTAATGCAGATTGTGGTTTATAAAAATGAAAAAAAATGCAATTAATTTTTCAATATAAGTTTATAATAATTTAATATATAATAACAGTTTAACAGTACAGATTAAGGATGGATAATGAATTATTGCAGTAAATTAATGGTTTCGATTAAATGTTTGACATAACTTAATAATAATGATAATAATAATAGTAGGCCTGATATTATTAATAATAATAATAATAATAATAATAATAATAATAATAATAATAATTTAGAGTACAACCTAGATAATTTATTGTGTAAAAGATTTATTGTATTGTGGTTATTAATTTTTACTAAATAACTATGATGTTTAAAAAACAATAGGCCTACATTTGATCACATCATTTGCATAAAAAATATTAAAAGAATATTACATTATTTAATAATATAAATTAAAGATTTAATTTGTATTCTTTGTTTTGCATAATTAAGGCCATGTTATGAAATAAATGTATTATGTTAAAAGAATTTGGTTTTGAATTGTTTCATTTTTTAATTTAAATATTAATTTGTATATGGTCCTACTAATTTTATATAACAGCTTATGTAACAAAGTATAGTAAATACTTCCTAGGCCCCCTTTACGGGTTCGTGGAACGCCGGCATAGAGGGTTATTAGAGCGCACAAAACGCGCGCTGTATGCATAGTCTTCAACACGTCTAGAGACGAAAAAAAAGTTAATTAATGATTATAGGTCTTCAGTCCTAACAAAAGTATGTTGAACGTAATAACAATATAATTATTTCTTAGGGTAGCTTTACAAATTAACTCTAAAAAATTATAGACAACAGTTACATGCGAAAGAGTTTTGTATTAAAAGGTTGAAGATTCACCAAGCTTGAAGGGCAATTGTTTCTCTAAATTCAGCTTTGACAAACATTTTTCCTTTTGAAATAGAGTACAATAACATGTAGGCCATAATGAGCAATTAAGTATACAAAAAAGTTGATCTCGAAATGATGAGGTACAGTCAACTCTCCCAATACCGACCACCCAGAAAACCGGATTTCACGCAAAACCGGTCGTTTTTTAAAGTCCCAAAATCATTCCTATTCTTACTGTATTAAAATACATTCTGAAAACCGGATCTCCCAATTCCGAATTCCGGCAAAATTCTTAAGACCCGAACAATAAAATTACCTTCTGAAAACTGAGACGGCCAGTTTAAAACGATGATTTATTGACGAAATCGGAGACACATCGACTGACTCCAAATAACAACTATCAATCACAGAACAACATCACATGTACAATCGTTAGTGTTGATCGTGTGACACGCAGATAGCGCATTAATTAATTGCAATAAGCCTAGATTTCATTTGTTTAATAAACTGATAAAAAAAAGGTTCATGAGTGTGTTTTCTTTATTAAGGAACATATCCTTTTCTCACATTTTGCATTCATTCTCACGCTAAGGCAAACCAAGCGGTCCCAACATAAGGCTATCGATTTCATAAAAACAATTGCACATACCTCTGCTGTTTTCTATTGGCTGACGCAGTTTAGGGGGGCTGCATAAGTTAGCACTTATTTTTAGCATTCAGTGACCCACCAAGGTTATGCCAGCGGCATCGAAAACCAATCAAGCGGGCAACCACGTTGAAGCGAAGCAGATTATGGCGATCGAACGAAAAATAACACTAACACTTATTTTAAATTTACGATACACATTAAGTTGATTTGTGTAAATTTTTATTAATGGACTTTGACACAAAAAAATAGGTATGTACAACATAAATAATGTAAAAATAAAGTAAAACATGAATTTTAAATGACGTTCTCAGGTCAGTAGGCCTACACAGTACATGATGCAGTGTGGTGTACCTATCTGCTGTACCTTGCTAGGCCGAGGCTTATTATCGACTAAGGTCGGGGAACCAAGGTAGGTAAACATGACGTTCTCTAAACCGGTCCGTCCGGAAAACCGGTCAAAGTGGACGGTCCGAAGGGTGGTCGGTATCGGGAGAGTTGACTGTACAATCTAAATTTTGTAGTGTACTTAGCAACATTCGTTGGTGGCACTACTTTTCATTTCAACCACTTTATTCAAAAGGATAAAACATTCAAGCAAACCCTAGCTCACTTGCTTACCCTGGAAAACAATGGGCAAGGCAAGGTAACAAAAACATTTTGACAATGACCAAAAAAAAATTTGTAAACTCATAAAATCAGCAAACTTCTGGATTATGGACTTACTTTAAAAAGTTTGTCTGATTAAGGACATATCCTATCCATGCAGTAGGAGGTTACAATGTGCAAAAATTACTGTGGTGAAACCCATATATATGCTTTCTACAAGTTGCTTTTGCTGTGGTGTCATTTCAGCAGTTTCCTGATTTTTGCAATTTCAAGTCTCTGACATTGAATATTCATTATCATCATTGTGATGAGACCATGGTCTGATGAATTATGCAAATGAGTCAACTAGCAAAGAGCCTGTAATAAAAAAAATGATATTATTATATTGAAATTTCAACCAACAAATATTAAGACTTAAATTAATTAAATTGGTTTAAATGTAAATGTGTAATATAAATTTAAATTAATTCTTAAATTACATTACTTCATAGGGTTTGTATTTATATTATATTCAACACCATTCACCAGTAGTATAAAACTTGACTATAACACATCCCAATTTAATCCATTCAGCCTTCTCGTACAGCATTGGCTACTTCCATGCTATCAGATTGAAGTTATGTAATTTAATTTTTTTTTTCATGATTTTTTTTAATATACATATTCTTATTTCTAGTTTTCTATTGCAATAATATGCATGTGAGGCATGTTGTGGCTAAAATTGAAATTTAAGTTATTGGAATTTTCAGATATTTTTGGAGTATGTGATCTTTAAAATTAGGGGTCATTCATTGAAATTGGACATTTCGAGCCTAAGTTATGAACTTCAAAAGTTATTCAAGTGCATACATTAATTAGCTATAAAAATAACGTTAAATAAACTATTTGTTGACCACTTCCAGAACTAATACTGTGGGACATGATTAATAAGCCAAAAAGAACTGTTGATCTATAATTAAAAAAGAAATTTGAATTTTTAGGAAGTTTTTCAGCTCCCATATTTTATAGCTCATTTACTCAATACTGGTCTGTGCGACAACTTAACCATTTCGCCACAACATGCCTCACATTGGATGAAAAAAATCATAATATTTCTTCACTTACCAGCACACTGTATTCTTATGTTGCTATCCACTCTCTCAATTTTACTACTCATCCTGAAGCTGAACACCACTGCTTCTTAACATTCTGGCCGACTGAACCAACATGACGCTCTACAAAAAAATAACAGAACAAAATCAAACCTATACTCTAATGGCATTTTTTATTCTGCTTCTTAATAATTGAAAAAAAAAATAAAAAATAAGACAATGAGATTTTCAGTAGCAATATATATGAACATAACTCATACAAATACCTTGGTTTGTATTGCGAGTAATTTGAAAATATATAAAGACAGATACTGTAACCGGCTTATTGCATAATAGTAAGTATGTTATTGAAAATTTTAATAATTAGGACATATTGTGGAGGATGATTCCTTTATCTTATTAATTTTGGTTCAGATGTATAAAAGTAAAGGAATAGGTAGGAGTATAACCCACTATCTGTAAATAGTTCTGAATTGCATACAGGCGTGGTCCGTGAGTACCGTAGCAGCCATAGAGAGGTGCTTAATTCACATTATTCGACAAAAAAAGGGGCTGAAATGAACCACCAATTTATGTAATTAGGAAGAAATATACATTTGGAGATTTCAAGGCATCGGTGGGTGCAATAAAAATTGTAGGAAAACTTCAATTTTGCTTCTGAAATTTCCAATTTTTCGTGTCAGCGGGTGCACTAGTCTGGGATCCAGGCCCTAATTTTGGGTTACTCACTTTTTGTTGCGCGCCATACCTAATTTATTTGGCGTCCCATAATTCTTTCTCAGATTAGGGCCTGGGCAAATTTACGATGCGTACGATTTAACACATCAAATTCAATGTGTGATATCGTATGCATGACTGATTTTGTAAGTCACACGATTGGCTTACCTCTTACATATCAATTAATCTTTGTAATTTTTAAATTGAAGATGTGCAGAGTCTCGAAAGCTAAGTTAGGCAGCTAACTTTTTCGTACCTACTTGAATTAATTACAGATAACAATGCTCACCGCTAAGCTACACAGATTTAGGCCGAGGTACTGTTTATTAAGTAAGAACGTAAATGTAGGCTCACCAGACCTCTTGCTACTACTACTACTACCACTACCAGTAGACTCTAGAGGCCTAGTAGGCCATTCTATCAGAAAGTTGTGCTGTACGTTGTAATATGGTACTGTACTCCCTACTTGTCCTAGGGTCTATTCAATATATTTTAGGTCCGTTTTATTAGGGGAAACTACTTTTTATCCATGCCTAACTAGTTGATGTGAGACATGTTCTGTACACATTCGTGGCTTTGAAAATGTGAGCACAGTGATTGGTTGAAATCGTTTATGTTGGTCCGTCCATTTATCCGCATACGGAATTACGCCGTTATTTTTGCATGTTTTTCGCAATATTTTGGAAGTCCCTTATTCTGTCTCAAAATTAAATTGCTCGTTGGTGGCGCTGTTCAGAATGAGAAAAAAATAAGGAGCTTGCAGCAACTCTACGGAAACGCTAACTGGCCAAAAATAAAATATTATTTGTATTGGAAATAATAATTACACAAATCAATGGTGATGTTGGTAGTCTGTGAGTGGATACCTGAATAAACCGTTTATCTAGGTAAGTATTCACGAAGTAGACAATAACAACTTTATATACAAATGGAGACACTTGTCACATAAAATCTTTTTTGACTTAAATACAAATTATACAAAGTTTTAAGTACATGACAAAAAACAAAAATAACAATCATTAAAGCAAACTGAGAAAATATACAAAAATAAGCAAAAAACGAAAACTTAATTGTAAATTTCATTAACACAATACAAATACAAATAAGTATAATGCTTATTCCAAGTACCGAAATACACGGTATCGTGTAATACAAATATATATATATACGAAAGTAAAAATATTAGTATTGTAATCTTTAGCAAGAACATCAATGATGCAATTCAATCAATCAATCTATGGCAACAAATTTGGGGAAAAAACATTCACCACTCAGTTAGCCTTTGTGTAACACTCAGAAATTTGTTTTCAGCATCCAGTGAATATTTGTAAACTTTAACAATAGCTTAGAACAACTACTGTATTCATTCAATGTTTTGGTTTAAATCCAGAATTATTATTATTATTATTATTATTATTATCCAGAATTATTATTATTATTATTATTATTATTATTATTATTATTATTATTATTATCACGAATTGGTATGTTTAGTCAGCACTCCACAGGGTATCTAGCATTTACCCATACCTGTTTGCAAGCTGTAGACATACAGTAGGAGACAACTACATACAGTAATTATACCTTTGGATACCATACACCAAGGAAAACTCAGTGATGTGAGTTTATATTTAATATTTATCTCAAATAGTTTATATCTTTAGAAACCATAAAATTAGTTTAATAATCCTGTTCATTTAAATACTATTGCATAGACAGCATTTCCTATAGATTTGATTTCTTTTATATCTTTATATTTCAGTTCGTTCGTTCGTTCAGTTTAAATACATCCTTAATGTGTACACCATTCTTTGAATCATTCAGTTTATACCATTGATAACTCATTATTTTAAACCGTTGGAAAACTACACCGTAAGAAATAAACAATATACTAATACCCATTTCACACTAGCAGAAAATATTACAACTTTTAACAAGTTGTAACAAGTTTGATATTCCGAGATTTTTTGGTTCGTTTCACACATGCACTTTCAAACCATGAGAAATCTCGGGAAAACTCGGAAGAATATTATGACTAGGCCTAGATGCCTAGGGTAATACTAGTAGGCCTAGGCTAGTTGTAGGTTGTCCGAATTACATATTAACTACTAAAATAGGCCTGGTACCGAATTAACAAGATTATAATTATTCCATGGTCCTTAGCCTTCGGAGAGTAAAACGAATTCAACTCCCAGCTCGCTTGCTGTAGTAGTCGAGCTGGCGAGAAAGATAGGCCTAGGCTAGCTAGGCACAGTCGGGCCGCCGGACGGTAGCTCACCATTGTTGTTAGAGGCAATCAGTGCGACAAGCATCATAATGATTCGCTGTCGGCGTATTTTACAAAGCCTCGTGATTGTTTCTACATCAGACATGCGAAATTTAGCGAGATTTCTTTTGATTTTAGGTCTAGGCCTATTAACAAAGGGTAGTAATGTTGATACGTTTTCCATCGCTGCCGCCATTCGTCAAAAGGTCAAAATATGGACATGACGCATGCGCAACAACAACTCGGAAGATTTGGGAAAAAAAAACAGGCCTCGCGATGGTCTGTTTTTGTTCCGAGATAACTCAGGGGACCCCTGTGAAATCTCGGAAAGTTTACAAGGATTTTGCTTTCACACTCATCCAAACCTGGTTACAACTTGTTACAAGTTGTTAATATTTGCAAAATAGCATCAGTGTGAAATGGGTATAAGTATGACTATGAATTTTGTTTGCACCGCTTTAAATGTTCGCCGTGGCTAGAGATACGGTACCGTATTTCTACTTCAATTTGCTAAAGGTACGGTAAATGGCATTACGTCACCATCACCCAATAAAGTGCTAGAATGTGTGTGACGTCATTTTTCAAGACTGGCATTGCATTGCAGATCACCCGCGATGAGCGGTGAAACGAGTACAATGTACAGTTCTGGGAAACTAGAACATCAAAAAGTACAATATTGTTTGACTTAGTACTGTTATCGATAAATAAGCTTATGGTTCCATTTAGTAAAGAGTTTCATTTAGCTAGGCCTATGTATAACCATTATCAAACAAGGACTGATTCCACCAAACTCTTGGCATGCCTCTAGGCCTTGCTTAAATTCTTCGCTTGGCGAAAAATCTAAGTAAGCCTGCTCGGCCTTGCTTGGATTCTGCTTTTCACGGCAGCTGCTCTGGTGACATTGATCTAAGTGGCATAGGCCTACAGTATATCAGTCATAAACTTAGCCTAGCGTCTGAACTTCATAATCCCTACATCCCAAGTTTTAGTCCAAGAAGTTCGAAATAATACCACGCTTTACAATCCCTCCAAAATATTCATACAATTTGAATGCACAAAACTTTTCGTAGGGCTCGACTTCGTCACTGTTATGGTACAGAATTTGGGCCTAGATCGAGAGAATAAGTTTCCCCTTTGTGATTATTACAATTGAGTCAAATTTTTCCAATAATTTTGATGCAGACCATAATACTGTCATAGAAAAATAGGCATACCACTCAATAATAAAGTCAGGTCATTATATAGCCTTATCAAGCAAGGCATCATCCTCAGTACTTAGGCCAAGGCACATGTATACACACACTACTGCTAGTCTTTGGTAATCTATTTATATGACAACACTTGCAATAAAAAAAATGAATATACTGTAAACCAGAGAATTCATACAGGCCTATTTTTACTATAAAGTGGAACCATACGCCTATTTAAGGATGACAGTAAAGTCAAACAATATTGTACTTTTGATGTTCTAATTTCCCAGTGTACAACGATCGTTCTCCTTCCACCGCTCATTGCAGGTGATATGCAATGCCAGTCTTCAAAAATGACGTCACTCACATTCTGGCATTTCATTGGGTGATAGTGACGTAATGCCATTTACCATACCTTTAGCAAAACGAAGTAGAAATATGGTACCGTATCTCTAGCCACGGCGTTAAATGTTTAGCAACGTTACACTTTGGAACAATCTTCCCTCAGGTACATCCAAACTCTTTAAACGTTTCATTCTTTCAAAATTTTGATTTCGTTTAAAACTGTTTGTTTTTGCTTCTTGTGTATACCACTTTTCACTGTCTGTTATTTTCTTTAAGTATTATTTCATATTCTACAGACGTTTTGACTGTTAAATAGACCATAAGGAATTAAAGAAAGATCTCTATCTATAACATTTGAGACTGTTGTTGGAGCTGGTGTGGTCGTGGAGTGCTTTGTTAGTTACACGTATTGAACACTAATACTTTTAACTAGAGTCACAATATGCAGTCATGTTCGTATGCAGCATTATAGTATCTACTAATACTGCAATAGTTTATTTATATTGTACAACAGAAGTAGCCGTGGTAAATTTCGGAAAAAAAGTCTCCCAGTGACAGTTGCCAGGTTGAACAAAAATTTTTCTCGTGACTTGCCATTTATGCCATTTGCTCTTTTCCCAGAGTAAAAAAGGTTGATATCATCCGACATTCGTGGGATAATAAAATGGTAATATATTTCGATAGAATGCATTATTAAAAATTAGTTACCATTGCCATTGGAAAATGAATGGCACGATAAGATTTTGATTTGACCCCACCGCATTTGTTTTTTAACCCAGATGGGTGTTTGTCTTTGAATAACATACAGTACAGTAAATAGATCAAGATGAATATTATTAAACAGTCGAATCCAACATGGCATTAAAGAATTGTTCGACTTGGATAAAATTTGACTTACAGATGGTTAATTTTAAAGTGAAAACAACAAATTAATATTTAAAATAAAATCAACTTAGAAATCATTCAAGTTTGGCAAAGGCGACTTAGGCCTAGGCAAGTTTAAACTGTATGCAGTACAGCATTTAATGAATTTGTAGACAACAGAGTTCCAGGTTTTCCTAATTTTATACAAAACAAATTTAAATACAATACTTTTAAAATCTACAACAGAGGCCAATGAACAACCACTGTACAGTACCTGTCTCTTATACACATCTAGATGTGTATAAGAGACAGGTATTACATGACAGCCAACTAGGAATGAAGAACTGAGAGATGTGAGAATGGGTTTTACCATGAGAATAGAGATGTGAAGTTGTGTGCAATAGTTTATTTATATTGTACAACAGAAGTAGCCATGGTAAATTTCGGAAAAAAATGTCTCCCGGTGACAGTTGCCAGGTTGAACAAAAATTTTTCTCGTGACTTGCCATTTATGCCATTTGCTCTTTTCCCAGAGTAAAAAAAGGTTGATATCATCCGACATTCGTGGGATAATAAAATGGTAATATATTTCGATAGAATGCATTATTAAAAATTAGTTACCATTGCCATTGGAAAATGAATGGCACGATAAGATTTTGATTTGACCCCACCGCATTTGTTTTTTAACCCAGATGGGTGTTTGTCTTTGAATAACATACAGTACAGTAAATAGATCAAGATGAATATTATTAAACAGTCGAATCCAACATGGCATTAAAGAATTGTTCGACTTGGATAAAATTTGACTTACAGATGGTTAATTTTAAAGTGAAAACAACAAATTAATATTTAAAATAAAATCAACTTAGAAATCATTCAAGTTTGGCAAAGGCGACTTAGGCCTAGGCAAGTTTAAACTGTATGCAGTACAGCATTTAATTAATTTGTAGACATCTGAGTTCCTGTTTTTCCCAATTTTATACAAAACAAATTTAAATACAATACTTTTCAAATCTACAACAGAGGCCAATGAACAACCACTGTACAGTACTATATTAATATTGAAACATAATTTAATTTAAAAATAATACAGACAATAAATAATAAAATACAAACCCTATGAAATATTGTAAAACCGAGAAGTTAACAACCACATATATAGTACAATTTTTAATTTAAGATTGGTGGATGTTTTTAACTGCATTATTTTATTGCCCTATATGGTAAAGAGAATGGATAAAGAATATTTTAAACAATAATTTAATAATAAATAACATTTATGAAAACAAAATTGAGATTATTAACTACAGTATGGCTTTTTAAGCTATCACTCTAGTACTGTAACCTACATCATAATTGGATGAAAAAAAATAAATATTTCTCCACTTACCAGCACATTGTATTCTTAAGTTGCTATCCACTCTCTCAATTTTACTACTCATCCTGAAGCTGAACACAACTGCTTACTAAACATCCTAGCAGATTGTACCAACATGCCACTCTACAAAAAAATAAAAGAACAAAATCAAAACTATACTGTAATGGCATTCTTTATTTTGCTGTTTAATAATTGTTTTAAAAAAAATAAAGACAATGAGATTTACAGTTAGCTATATTTATGAACATAACTAATACAAATACCTTGGTTTGTATTGCAAGCAATTTGAAAACATAAAAACAGATACTGTAACAGGCTGATTGCATAAGTCGTCTGTTATGGATAATTTTAATTAGGACATATTGTGGAGGATGATTCCTTTATCTTATTAATTTTGATTCATGTATTCTATACATGAACCAAAAAGAATAAATGGGTAAAGGAATAGGCAGGAAAATATCCCACAACTTGCAGTTTTGAATTGCATATCCATGGGTATTAGCCTTAACCTTAGCTTTAAGTTGAGGTACATCAAAAATTGCCATGAGAAATTTACTTTTAAAATATTCCCATGTAAAGTTAATGTCATCAGTTTCAAAACAAACACTCCAATCAATTGTATAAATACTGCCATTGTACATGATCCATCCATTTTTGAATAGTCCATGAAATAACTCATGAATCAATAACTGTAAATTGAATAAGTAAATAGATATCAAAAATATGAAAATACAAAAATTTGTAATTTGTTTATTACCTTTCTCAAATCGAACTTGATCCCCATTTCCTTTAACTTGGCAGCAATCTTCCAGTACATTGTAGACTTTCTTCCTGTTCCATCATATCCCTCTTGGATTTTCACTGAACCCCAAAACACTTATTAAAGGGCAAAAGTTGCTTCCTCCGTCAAGTAAATGTCCATCTTTTTTTCTCTTTTGATAGCATGCGTCCATTGAAAGAAATGATAATATGATAATTCTCCGACAGAGCGTGGATTTGAAAGGTCAAAGTTTTGACATGCTGTGAAAGAAGATTTTTTGTGCGGTGGATGCCTGCAAGCATTGTATTATCGATTACTTTGGCGTGTTGGATTTTCGGAGGTCTTTTCAACAAATCCCGAATCGGGGCACATATTTACATGAATTAACTGTAATCTTTATCGCCTAAATCGTAAGTATAGCAAGATCAAAGTTTTACTGGTCATTTATAGTAGTCGTCGTCTATATTCAGTAACATGTTAAGGGCAAATAGAAAAATCAATTTACATTATCACTCTTTAAAAAAAAAAATCGATGAGGGAGGGTGTTTTTTTTTTTTAAAGCGGAACAATAGATTATTTCGCTTCTGTTTTTATTGATGAGGGAGGAACTGTTTATATTTGGCGAGTATAATAATGAATACTGTATCTTTTAAAAAGTGGTTTAGTTTTATAATTTTTTTTACAGAAAATGTATTTGAAGTCACAAAATTGATTGCTATTTTTATGCTGTTGAAATAATTGATGAGGCAAAAAAAAAAAATGTTTCAATCTAATAAATTTTTCTATTTGCCCTAAATTTATATTTTGTCCATTGTTTGTTTTGGATCCAATATTGCTATGATCATCTTGCAAAACTGAAGACGTTTACGGTCGTTCATTCCATGAGAAGAAAAGTCTTCCAGTGATATGAGATTATATTCTGGAACAAAGAATGATGGAACTGTGCCTATTTTATCTGTCAAAAACTTTTCCAACTGCTTAAAAATGGCAAATGCCCATGCTCTAATTTGTTCTCCGTCTGTTACATCACTGGTTAGTTTCTCTCTATCATCGCCACTCATGTCACTGTCAAGATGATATAAGAGGCAGGTTTTCAGCATGTAACTTGATATCAGTTCACTCGCTGAACGTTTCAGATCCTTATGTTCATCGTCATCGCTAATTCGTAGCGGAGGAACCAGGTCGATCATATTTTTGGCGAGCTTGTATCCTTGCTTTACTTGGTCGCTCTGCTTTCTGATTAGGAACGTCTCTACTTCAGAAAATGAAACACGCAGAAATTGTGTCATCTTGTGGGCAGGCACAAACTGAAACTTTTCTGATTTGTCAGATTTAGTTATTAGCAAGCATCCAAGAGATGAGACATGTTTGTCTGTTGTTAATCTGGACTTTTTAATTTGTGATGGCCACCAGTTTCTTTTCGGAATAGTGGGAACAAAATCAATCGATATCACCATGTCTTTGATGAGCCATCCCGTCCACTTCACAGACAAGCAATGTATTCTACCCTTTTCCACTTTTGGTTCATCATATAATAGGATTCGTGGAAAACTTGACCAGATATCATTACATGGAATCACTTTTCTTATAAGCTGATAAAAACAGCTCGACACACGGTTCTGTTGTAAAAATGAATCGTCGAAAAATTCAGCAAATACTGAGTGTTGGCTGCTAGAATTTTGAGTATTCATGACGAGGGATGCAAAACAGGCTGGTTTGTTTGGATCTGTTTCATCAACAGTGGTGATGCTATCAAACTTGTGTAGACAGCAGATATAGTCAAATTCATCAGGAAGAGATGTCTTAGTGCCTTCACTCACACTTCCAGACAAAACTGCTGAGGCTTCAAATCTAGGATCAATATCTGCTATTTTCTTCAAAATCTGTCTGACAAGTTCATCTATGGAATTCTGGATATAGTGGGCTTCTCTTGAACATGCAATTTTATCAAAATATGGGGTTTCTATGACACGATTGAGAGTATTTCCACTATACAATTTAAACTGTTCAATGAATTGTGGAATTTCCTCCTCTTTTATTGGTGTGAATATATCAATATCTATGTCGCTGTCATCAGCTTCATCCTCTTCAAGTGAAGTATTCTCTTGATCACTTCCATTGCTCTTCTCAACTTCCTCGTTCATTTCGGAAGGCTGTCCCTCACTACTACTATCATCTGTACTCTCATTATCACATTCCAACAGCTCAACAAACTGATGGTTACCAATAAATTTTGCAAGACTAACAGCAGTATTTCCTTGCATGTCTTTTACCTTAAGGTCAACCAAGTTTCGCAGAAATTCTAGACAGAAAGGATATCCTCCGGCTGTATACCAAGCGGCATAGTGGGCTACAGTAGATCCATTAATGTCGGTCGCTTCAATATCTGCTCCACTTTTATGTAGCAAGTCAAGCAAACTCATATCTTCAACATTCCATGTCATGGCAATGTGGATAGGTATAGTTCCACTTTTATTTGGTGCATTCACACTAGCACCCTCTTCAATCAGCATTTTCATCATATGATATGAAGGCACGTTTATGGCATAGTGTAAAGGTGTGGAACCATTTATGTCCATTTCATCAACAGAGATTCCATGTTTGATCAGCAATTTACATATCTGTAGCATTTGAGTAAGCTGTTCCTCTGAAGAAGTGAGACTGTTCATTATGCATGTATGAAGTGCTGTTCTTCCCAAGTTATCTTTCATGCTTAAATCCGCACCATATTTAATGATCAGGTCGACAATTTCCGTTGTGGTGTTACACACTTTATGTAACACACTGGCCCCAAATGTATTCACATGATTGATATTACCCCCTTTGTCTAACAGTATAACAAGAGCTTTTTCAGTTTCAGTAATATCAATAAAATCCCTGGGAATTGCTTTATCTCTGAACAAATTTGCATGCATATGAATTTGTAAAAATAAATGGTTGAGTGGTGTTTCACCATGCGAGTCTACTGTGTTCACAAATGCACCATTATCCAGCAGATAAGCTACTGCTCGAGCACAACAATTAAGAGCTGAATTGTGTAAAGCAGTGACGTCATCTCTTCCTTTTGCATTAACGTCAGCACCGGCTTCGACCAATAGTTTAACTATTGCGACACATTCACAAATATCTCCAGGTTTTAAAGTTACATGACTACCTTCTCTAACAACTGTCTTTGTAGCTTTGTGAAGTGCTGTGTTTTCTAAATGATCTAAAGCATTCACATCCGATTCAGCTGCCAACAAAATCTTTGTTTTCTCCGGCTGATAATATTCACATACATCATGAAGAGGAGTTTCAAATACTTTATTTATTACATTTGGGTTAGCTCCATGTTCTATTAGCAGTTCCACTATTGCCACATCAACTTCAGGTGCTGCAGCATAATGTAATGGATATACTTGCCATTCTTGATTACCTACATTAGGGGAGGCACCGTTTATCAACAAAAAACGACACAACTCTAGTTGATTTATCCCTACAGCCAGCAACAGCAGACTGTTACCACTGTCGTCTGTAGAGTTCGCCAGACTCTGCTGCTGTGTGTTTGACTTGACTGAGGCAGAGGAAAACACTCGTTTGAAATTGTCACTGTCTTCGTTTTTCAGCAAGTTAAATAAACTATTTTTAACCTCTTCTTCATGACATTGTTTAGTACACTTACCACAGTCTGCCATAATGAAATTCGCCAGTGTTAAAATGCTCAGCTAAGCCTACGCCCTATTTGTTTCTGTTACTGATACTGTACCTTCTTCCTGGAACCGTGAATTGATTTATTGTACGCCTGATTTTTTTTTTATTTACACGCATGTTCAAGATAAGGAGGCTAAGTCCTGGTAACAACCAAGAGAGGGCGTCCTCAATAATTACCAATAGAGTTCCTATATTATATAGGAACTCTAATTACCAATATAGTTCCTATAGGAACTCTAATTACCAACATAGAGTTATTATATCTCTATGATTACCAATCAGAGCCATACCATAGATATAGACTTGCCACAAATCTCTAATTTCTTGATTTTTCATAGTATTAGCACATTTCGAAAAGCGCCACCAGCGTCAGTTTATGTCGAGAAACTTTTTTGATGCGGAAAAAAAAAAAGAAGTATGCTATGAAACGCCAAGCAAATGGGTAATATGGAACGCCATTGGTGCCAAAATCGATTTTTCCAGCTTTTTTACTGATTAAGACTAAATTTAGGGACTGGAACCCAGTCTACCATAGCAGAGATGCCAAGTTTGTCAATTAGCTGAGAGTGAGAACAATCAAACAATCGAGGGAGCGAAGTGACTGAGGGGTGGGGTGGGTGTGGGAGGACCCCTCCCCACAATAGAACATATTTTCATTTTTGGGTTGTATTGTGCAATTTAGTGCAATTTAGTGCATAAAACAAATTTTACTTGACGAATTCTTATTAAAAGAGTAGTACAAACTCCACGAAATGAGATAGCCTACATGACATTTTGTGTTTTGATTAAATATTTTGACATTATTATTTCATCTTCAGGAATAAATGAAATTGTTAAGCAATGGGAAATACTTACTACTTACTCCTTTTGCGAAGTTGATGAGTGGGCTTTGTTATACACTGTATGCCCAGGTGACCTTTTTTTGTAGATTTTAATACATCTTAGGTAGCTCAAATGCAAGAGCTGGCTCCTCTTGTGTTTGATGGTCAAAATAATTGACAAGGTTCCCTTTGGATCTAAATTTGGGCGAAAGGCAGTTTTGTTTTTGTCGCTCCTCTTGGGTATTAGAATGAGTTATTACAAATAATTTTACATAGGCCAAAACCTGATCACAGATTTTCTAATGAGATAGCTCCCTGTGGGTTTTTTTTTAAGGTTTTCTTTTTTTTTTTTTTTTTGGCCATCAGCGACCGGCGTGAGAACTGATTGTTGAGCGGGTGAGCGTGAGAAGAGGCACTGAGGCGTGATTCTCATGCCGTAAGCGTGAGGCTTGGTAGGTCTGCCATAGATGCAACGAGTTGCGACATTGAGAATTTATAGAAGCCAGTTCTGTGTCTAACGTGATGTGCGTTCCTGTGTACAATACAGTCAGCGGCCTCCTGTATAGTTTAATTCCATTTAATCTTTTTAGCAGTCGAATTTCATGTAACTATATTTATAGATTATTTTTTATGATTTCACTACTTAATATCCAATTTCATATTATAAAGACTGTAATATTTTACTATTTTTAAGCAGTTCTTTAATCATCTCCGATAGACCGAGAGAGCCCCTCGATGGCAAGCATTCGTCAATTAGGCAATCCTGCCATATAGACCCTTAAGTAGCTCCTGTTATTTTTGCAAATAAATAATATGTGACAACCAGAAAAAATTAAATATGTATATCAAAATGTAATTAAAATCCATATATAGGGTGTATGCCAGGCTCCTTAGGAGGAAATTCCTTTGTTTTTATATATGTTGTGGAACTAATTTTTTAATTAAGACACAAAAAAGCATATTCGACGAAAAAATCGAAAGGGCTTAGTGAGATACAGATTTTTTAATATTTAAAAGCTGTAAGGAAAAGGTCTGTACCTCCCTCTTGCCCCATTTAAACAATCAAAAATCTGTATCTTACCAGCCGCTTCCCGAGTGTTTTGTCAAATATGCTTTTCCTGTCTTGGAAAAATCAGTTTTACAACACTACAAAAATAATTTTCCTTTTGAGCATAGCTTTAAATTTGAATATACTTTTCTTTATTTTTCCATTTCTTTATAATAATAATAATAATAATAATAATAATAATAATAACAATAATAATAATAATACATTAATACCTGTAAATAAAAACTAGGCTGTGTTTGAGATTTCTTAACGTGACATAGTGATACCTACTGGCACTGACTTCTGTGAGACAATTGATAATAAAGCAAAACACAGGGGCGGATCTGGTTTCAATTTTAGGGGAGGGGTCAGAATGTTTCCAAACCCACAAAATGAAAAGGGGTCCGAGAAAATTTTGATTCCTAGATGGCAGGAAATGAGTTTTCCTGACTTCTGCGGTGTCTTTTAATAACTTTTAAGTTCTTCAAAATTCAACATTTTCCCCCTCTTGAAAACGGTCAGGTAAATTTTCTCATTCTTATTATGGTAAATAGGCATAAAAATTCTAAAACAAATCTGTATCTGGGCTATTGACAACAATGCGACTGTTTGACTTTGCTGCACACACACTGTGCAGTATCATCCTTGTGTCAGCTTCCTCATGATCGCAAAATAGATTTGGCACAGGTAGCACCTCTACTGCAACGCCGTTGTTTTGAATAACATGACATTTACATGACTAAGTTGTCCAACGGGGGGATTTGAGCTCGTATGCTCGAGCTGGGGGAAGGGTTTGAGAGGGGGTTTCCCCACCCAAATGGCTCTTATTTTTTTTAGGCCTGCCTATACTTGTCATTCTAGACTAGCTAGGGTCCTTAATTGAATAATAATAATAATATAACATATGATGTAAAATATACTCGCCATAAATATTTCATGAAGAGATTCAGGACATGGATGAAATATTTATAGTGAGTACATTTTACATTCTATGTTATATTATCAATTAAGGTCAGAAATGGCTTACAGAAAATACTTCATAACCATATGTCGTATATGGCCTTAACAGCAGTGAATAGGTAGATGCAAGCAACAGATGCAACATAATCGATTATTATTATTGTTGTTATATTTTTAATAAATATAAATAAATTCATTAATACTTTTTATTGTTAAATTATTGTTATTAAAATATTATTGCTATTTAATTGTGCATATTGTTAGGTATAGGCTGACGTTACTACAGTAACTCAAATTACAAGAACAATTTTTATACAGTATTTGTTTATTTACATTTTTGTAAACTTTGAATGATACAGACAGATAATTATTAAATAAAAAGTTGATTGACACTTGAATTTCATGTTGATTTTTAATGTTGCCTGTAGCCTATAACTGTGTGGTGGTGATGATTGGTAATTGCAGTACAGCATAATAATGGTTACAAAACAATTTAAACAATATAGAAATGCCAATATTCTCTGATTCCCTTCAGAGACTGGGAATATTTGGTATAAAAAAAAGCCACAGGTCTTAATGCCAACATTTCTTTCTTGTATTGAATTGCATTGTACATGATAAGCCTACTGTACATAGAAATATTGTATTGTTTAGTAAAAATCTTAACAGTTTAGGGGTGTGGCATCTCTCCCTCCCCCTCTGCTGGTGCCACCCCTTTGTTATCATTATTACTTAGTCAAGATTTTTATCATATTACTTAATGATGATTAACAATCTTGCGTTAACAACAATAGCAACATTGTAATACATTATAGTATAATTATAAATATAATACTAAGACTAATGATAATATTAATGATTATAATATTTATAATAATAATAATAATAATAATACGGTAATAGCAATGACAACAATAATATACAAATATTACAATAATAATGAAATAATAATAATAATAATTATTATTATTATTATATTAATAATAAAAAGGGTGGTAATAGATGTAATTTTATGCACAAAATGGTATCTGTTCATAACAAATATAATACATATAAATATATATTATATAGTAACAATATTAAATGTTCATGTTGTTAACAACGATGATGATTACGATGATTTGTCGACTTCTTTTTTGTAAGATGGAGAATGTGTGAAAGGGAGATTCTTTCTGATGTCCATGTTTTCGTGGCGCATAGCAATAAATGTCATGTTTATTCAAAACAACGGCGTTGCAGTAGAGGTGCTACCTGTGCCAAATCTATTTTGCGATCATGAGGAAGCTGACACAAGGATGATACTGCACAGTGTGTGTGCAGCAAAGTCAAACAGTCGCATTGTTGTCAATAGCCCAGATAGTGGTGTTGTTTTTTCTATATATTAATCCTTAGATGGGCACCGCTACTGCATTATGGGCACCACTACTGCAGGTGTTGTTATATTTTATATATCAATTCTTAGATGGGCACCGCTACTGCATTATGGGCACCACTACTCCAGGTGTTGTTTTTTCTATATATTAATCCTTAGATGGGCATCACTACTGCATTATGGGCACCACTACTCCAGGTGTTGTTTTTTCTATATATTAATCCTTAGATGGGCATCACTACTGCAGGTGTTGTTATATTTTATATATAAATTCTTAGATGGGAACCGCTACTGCATTATGGGCACCACTACTCCAGGTGTTGTTAGATTTTATATATTAATTCTTAGATGGGAACCACTATTGCATTATGGGCACCACTACTTCAGGTGCTGTTATATTTTATATATTTATCCTTAGATGGGCACCGCTGATGCAGTATGGGCACAGATGTGTATAAGAGACAGGCTTCCTCATGATCGCAAAATAGATTTGGCACAGGTAGCACCTCTACTGCAACGCCGTTGTTTTGAATAACATGACATTTACATGACTAAGTTGTCCAACGGGGGGATTTGAGCTCGTATGCTCGAGCTGGGGTTTTTTCTATATATTAATCCTTAGATGGGCACCATTAACGCAGGTGTTGTTATATATTAATCCTTAGATGGGCACCACTACTGCAGGTGTTGATATATTTTATATATTAATCCTTAAATGGGCACCGCTACTTCATTCTTGGCACTGCAACTGCAGGTGTTGTTATATTTTATATATTAATCCTTATATAGGCACCACTACTACATTATGGGCAACACTACTGCAGGTGTTGTTATATTTCATATATTAATAGATGGGCACCGCTACTGCATTATGGGCACCACTACTGAAGGTGTTGTTATATTTTATATATCAATACTTAAATGGGCACTGCTACTGAATTATGGGCATCACTACTGCAGGTGTTGTTTCTTCTATATATTAATCCGTAGATGGGCACCACTACTGCATTATGGGCACCACTACTGCAGGTATTGTTATATTTTATATATTAATCCTTAGATGGGCACCGCTATTTTTTGGTACAGTAATTACAAAGAATAATATATTTCTTTTTTTGTACAGTACTTAAACAGGTGGAACAATGTTCGTGCGGGACAGCTAGCAGTTTGTGTTCACTGGAACTTTTAGTACCACTACTACACAGGGCTCTACTCTGGTTAAATGAATATTCAATTTATATTGCTACTTAATTATTCATGAACCTGCAGTTGTGTCGCCCATATAACGCTTACCACATTTTTGCAGATTTGGCAGAATTTGGCCCAATCTGGCATAATTTAAATTTTATCTCTGGCAACGCTGATATGTATTGGCATCTATGCACACATTACTAAAGATTGACAAATTCCAAAATTATACAGAATCTCCTGAGATGTATAATTAAATCCAAGAAGTACAACAGTGGTACGAATTTGCTAAAGCAAATTTATCATTGGTCTATGTCAAAGTAAGTCCAATATAAACACAACTTTACTCTGTATTTAAGAGTGAATTTAGGAAGGAAAAAAATTTAAGTTTTTAGAAAAAACTTTGTGACGTTTTACAGGAGTTGAGATCAGGACACTTTAATCTGTATTGGTAACATAATTATAACTCCACATTAAATTTTAGCCAAATTATATTATTATTGTTATTATTAATAATTATTATTATATTATTAAACTTCATACAGACACAAAATAAATTTGTTTCTGATAAGTCACAACAACGTTTTACGTAACAAAAATAATTTTTATAGCCATTCCCTTCCATTTGATTATCTTTCTAGCTATTTGTTCATGTTCATAAAAATAAACAATATTTTCAATTTTAAGCCCTTTTTCTTTTATGTCAGATTTAATTATTGAGAATAAGTGACAATGTGTCTTGCTTTTCGGCCTTTCAAGTTTATTGACTGACAGACTGCAAACACAAGTACACGATTTGTTTATCTGATTTTGTAACTGAATATAAAGATATATTTTTAATTATTTTTTAGCCAAATAATTACAATTATTACCAACATTAAATTTTATAAAAATACCTTTTAGTTAATATCAATAAAAAAAATTCAATTTACACCCCTGAGAATTAATAAAATTTAATTATGTATTATTCAATATTTTGAGTATATTTTTTGTCAAAAAGTTTCCTTAATATAGATGCTTCTTCTGCCATTTCTTCATCTGACCTCCATTGATCTCCAGGATTATCAAGATGTAGACTATCATTATGTTTCTCAATCTGAAATTGAAAGAAAAAAATAATCACAAAATAAAATTAATTAATTTTGTCTGGAACAGTTAATTAATGATTGACATCCATCATTCCTAATACCAAATGATATCAGGAATATTGTAATCGCAGAATTTACACCGCAGCGGCAAAGACTTGTAAATCTAGGAATGGCAATGACTCCAGATGAAATAAAACACATCAGTGGACTGCATAGTGTTGCAGAGGAACATGTTGCAAACAGCTGGCATTTGATTATAAATAGACTAGAGCAGAGAATGATAATTTGTGAAGGAGATATGGAAGCATTCATTAAAAACCTTTAAAAATATGAACTTCAAAGGGCAGTAAAAGCTCTAACAGAACGTATTACTATTACTTTTACAACTGATTTATAAGACAATCTCAGTCTTCAGTGTGATGTAGTACTGTGGGTGTTTCACAGCCTTAACATTTTGTAACCAAGGCATTATTTAAAACCGAAAATTATTCCCTCATAGGCCTACATTAATACTAGTTTAATGGCAGCATTAATATACTGTAGCTATTAACGCCGTTTGTGTGAACACTTTTGGAATTTTAATCCGAGGATTAAATAGCACAACTGGGTACTGTAGTCTGGCAGGTTGAAATATTCTTCAAGAAACAGAATATGTTTCCCATCGTTAAAATAGAACTGTATTCATATTCATCCATATATATTTATTTATATAGCGCCTTTCTATGCAGATACGAAGCGCTTCTGTCCCTGGTCCTTGGATCCATATGCTTAAGTGTTGCTGCTGTATTCAGCGCAGGAGCAAGCAACCCCACCAGGTACCCATTTATACTCCTGGGTGGAGAGAAGCAATGCAGATAAAGTTCTTGCTCAAGGACACAAGCGAAATGCACAGCGAGCACAGCAAAGGATTGAAACCCCGACCTCAAAGTTGGGAAACCAAACCACTTCCACAACTGTAGTCTATAATTATGCATTATCGCAATCTATAAAGCATTACCAGTATTGAACATACTATACTCATTGACAGAGAATTCTAAACACAAACATATACAGCTACAATTGGGAAACACAATTGCAATCTCTTACCTCAGTGTAAATATCATCATTATTCTGAAAATCTCCAGCTTTCCTTGGTAAAATGTGGACATGTACATGCTAGAATAATAGAAATAATATTATTGATATGATTATTATAGTTATTATAAATTTGTTTCATGAGAGAGGTCTGTCTTATTTATATCATAAGTTTAAATACTAAAAAAGAATAAACATGAAGATCTTTAAAGGCATTATTTTCTTTTCATTTTAACTCTTTCTTCTTATCATGGCATTGTCCTAATTTATCATCAATTTTAGCATGAGGCCACAGATGCTTATAAAGGAACCTCACAATTATGACATCATGAACTACTGATATGCTATACATATGACATCATCAAGAATTCATATGGCATCATCAAGAATTGATATGACATTATCAATTAGTGTTACTCTTATACTTACATGGACAGTTTGTCCAGCTTCTTTTCCATCCTGAAAATTAAATACACTGCAGTTATTGTTTGTGCTTAGTTTCAAATAATAGAGTACACAAAAATTTGACAGCCACCATGTCAACAGATTGAAAAAGCCTGGGGACCTCACTTGAATACCAACCAAACAGGGGGATGCTGCAGTCACTTCAAGATATAAGACACTTGCGCTACATATTTTACTGAAATTCTTATGGACTTAAACTACCATTTACCAAAATCGCACTGTGCTCTAAAAGACAACAGGAAAAAGGGCACTCAATAATGCGAAAGAGGGCGCAATATTTACAAGTTCCTGATGAAAAAAGTGTTCCGTCTGTTCTCAATCTCGGACTGTACTAAAGGTAGGCTTAGCAAGGGGCTTCACCGGCTTAGCACCCAGTCTAGCTTGAAATTCCCTTTAAGATTGTTGGGAAAATCGTGGCACTTTGACACAGAATAGGCCAGGGACTTCCAGTTTCACCCCGATTATTTCTCACACTTGCACTACAAAGTCCTCGCAAGTATACCCCATAAAATGTTGCAACTCCCCCATATTTCCCACACTTGTGCTACCAATTCCTCAAAAATATACCCCGTAAATGCGGCACCTCCCCATACAGAAATATTTAAGAGTGAACCCCCGGGTAGAAAAATGTGTTTTGTCCATAAAATGTAAAGATGTGAAAAGAATAGCATGAAATCAAATTACCAAGTTTAATTTAGCTACCAAAATTCATACCTGCATTGATAGGGTGAAGGATGGACAGAGATGATGTGTTTGAATCTCCATGGAAACAAGCTGGGAAACTAGGAATAGGTCACTGACCTCTTCAATTGTCATGTCTCGAAACCTGTGAACCACCCTGATAGGTGAAACAAGAACATCTAATATTAATAAATGTTAAGGAAATATCACAGATACCACAGAATATAATGTAAGTACAGCTGTAGCAGTCTTGTCTACAACAGGTTCCTAAGTCCAAATACTCTTAAAATATACACATAATTTTTTATCTCAAGCTCAAAAACAACACCATTCCCAAAGCTGGACTCTAACTGCGTCGTACGACGGTCGTAACTCCGCTCTCTGGTAACGCCAGATGATGCGACTCCAGCTGCAGATTGTCGGTGGAAGTATGAACATATCGTCATTAAAATGATCTGTTGGATGCGCGTTGTCATGTTGCATTCTTCGTAGAATCAAAGTGGCCAATGCCCGTCGACCACAGTGAGTGTCCGGCTTTGGATTGAAACTTGGTTTCAGTGGCAGCACCAGCGTAAGCGGGCGTTCTCAACATGGACAATAATTTAATGGTAAATACCTTTATTATCTATGATATTTTGATGTAAATTACTATGCATTTCTGTAGGCCTAAATTTGAAATTTTACTGCAAATTATTTCAAGAGCATAGGCTGGGGTGAGGGGGGCAGGCACATTCCCAAGGGTGGCAAATTAGTTCTGCTAAGTGGGAAAAATAAAAAAATAAAAGATTTAAAGTTCAAAATTTGCAACTGTCACACATTCCCCATGCCAAAAGAAGTCCACGCCCCTATTTTGTCTTAAAATAATTATAAAATCTAAATAGATAAAAGAAAATAAAACATCATTGACTGTGCATCTATGATTAACATTTGCAGCACACTTATTAAATTAATGGATATTTGATATACCCTGTACATACTCATTCAAAAGGATACGCCCAGGTACAACTGGTTTCCTGTTTACAAAGGCAATTGATAACCTCGAGCGGATAAAAACTTGCGATGCCTTCAAAACATACTGACCAAATGTATAACACGATGCAGAACTCATGCTAACAACAACAGATTCTGTAGAGAGCAACAAAGTCTGATGACTGAGCTGAAAAAGGCTTCTAACAAGTTCATCAGATGATCCGGTCACTGGGCCTAGAAAAATAAAATCCAATACTACCAGGCCCAGGTCTTGGTCTAGTCATGGTATGGTAGTCTCTAACCTGTTCTAGCTAAAATAAATCTATCTAGGCCTAGCCTAGCTGGGGTAGGACTGGCCTCAACACTGGGCATAGATAGAGCCCTAAATAAAATAACAACTCCCTGCATAGATACTGCCTAGCTAGGCTAGGCTTATATAGCTATACATGGCCAGCAGAGGCAGACAGAGAGAGTTGCGGTTTTAATAAGGATCACTTTATACCCCAAAGTGAATGATTGTGAACTACTAACCAGAGATAAGTAGTAGGCCTAGCCTAGGAGGATGACTAGACCTCAGTAGTAGTACAGTAAGCAGTGTTGTATTGTTAAAACTGTACGCTTCGGTTTGTTTACTCTTCCAGCGTGTACTTTGTGCACAGTGCGGATTCGCTGTTGATTCGCTTTGCCCTCTATCGAGATCTTATTGATTCATTACTTTTTTTATGCACACGCCGCTGAGGGCGGCGTTTCGGGAACCCTGCGTCACACATCCAGGGGCCTAAAATACAGTATGCTACGTGGCGACGAAAGGTAGAGCTTCCGTAACATCAGGAAGTGAACTGTTTTAAGCATTTTAAAACGCTTCATTGCTGTACGGAGATGGTTGTTACTATAGGGTACGTTTTCACATTTTACTACCGTCGTAGATTTTTGTGAAATTACATAATTTTCGTGTTAAACGACGTAAAACAATAGTGAACCTACTAGTAGGCTAGGCTAACTACTAGGCTAGATGGCTAGGCTTTTTTAGGCATTGTCTTGGGCATACATACAGTACCCCTTTTTAAGGCTACATAGTTAAGCAGTAGCAACCATGGGACAACTTACCACAACGTGTATTCTCATGCACAGCATTTCACCACTTTTCCTATGACCGACACATGGAAACATTGAGAGGAGGCAGTCTTCACGAGTCCACATTGGACGAAAGTGCTGAAGTTACCAGCATTGTCCGATTAGCAATTCTGAGATTTGAGTATTAACCCAGTAGGCTAGTACAGAAGTAGCAAGGAGGTATAAAAATAAGTAGTAGGATTAAGGATCCCTAAGGCCAGGAGTAAGGTACAGGAAGTAGAGTAGGTTAGTAGGAAGTCTTAGGCGTGGTCAATGAGTCAGGGATTTTATATTATTATTATACAGTTGGCAATAATTACTGTATCCTAGTTTATTAATATTCTTTTGAAACTAACATCGAAAGTTTAGCAAAATTGCGCAAACCTAACCTAGGCCTATAGCCTAGGCCAAATACTGATGATAGTGATAAAAGGCAAGTTTGTTTTGGGTGGGGACCTAACAATAAAATGATAAAATCATGACATAATAAAATTAATAGGTTAATATTGAGACAAATTAAAAACCTAAAATTTTCCTATCAGGGGTGGAATTTTGGAGAGTGAAAAAAAGAAACAAATTATTGATCGCCCAAAATGCTTCAACTCAGATGTTATTTCCAGGCGTCTAATAAAACAAACATTTGCCATGGTATGCCCCGGGCCCCGCCTAGCCAAGGTAGTGTTGTCTATTGATTTAAATAGAACACTCCAAGACCTTGTAGACAGTGACTGAAAATTGCACTTTAATCCTATTTTTTCTTTAATTGTTGTCTGAGGCCTAGGGTAGGCTAGACCTATTTAAATATATTTTCTTTAAAAAAAAAACTGTTGTATGCCCAAGTTAATTTGGTAGTGTGTACAGGGCTTTAGCAGACCTGTGATAATGAGGCTCTATGACCAGGTTTGGCGCCAGCGGGGTGGGGGAGGGGCAAGGGCATTTACCACCCCTCGGACAGGCCTGGACCCCCCTGTAGTCCGACGGACGACTAGGTCATCGGACCGAAAATTAAGTAAAGAAATAATATAATAATAAATAATGCTATTTTGATTGCCAATCCCATTGGCAGTCTAAAAGGACATTTAGGACCAATTTAAGGCAAAAAAACTCTCCCCATGAACACTAACATTAATTTTTTTTTATTCTGGGCCGTCAACCAAGGCTTTGTCGTCGCCGCCTTGGTTCGGACCCCACCGTCACGCCACGTCGGTCCCCTTGTAGGCAATTTCTGGCACCCCGCTGTCTATGATCTCAATATGCCTCTGTTTTATTGTAGGTCAACAAGCATGGATTCCATTGCCACATGCAACACATGTAGTTCACTGTCAACAACCACCTTACAGAAAACACTGCCTAGATCTGCCACTTATCTAACATACGCAGTTCACTGTCAACAACCTCCCAACAGAAAACACCGCCACCTGCATGTGCCATTCTGAAACAGAGTAGCTTCAGGATTTTGGTAAGCTTCTCGATTACACAAGTACATTGAAAGAATTTGTGCTAGCTTAATTATGCATGAAAAATGTTCAATCTCAATGACTTCTAAGTACGTTGAGCCCAGAATTTGATGATGTCTCCACAACTAAATAGTTAGAGAGTCATTCTTGAATTTGTTGTTAATGTAATTTAAAAACCATATAAAATGCTTTTTATTCATTCTTTACAGATTTGAAAGATGTTCTTATGAAGATTTGTTGGCACAGACAACATCTGGATGTGGATGAAATACTGTTCAACAATCCAATGGAGTCAAACGGACAGATTGATGTCTGTGAATGGAAGATCTAATCAGATAAATGTTGTTAATCCATTATCTACTGTCTCAGTAGTAGGCTTATGTTTCCTACAACCGTGGTTGAGATGTGATTGAGCATTTCAGATGTACAGCCTATATCAGTTGTTGTTTAAAGCTTTGCCCAGGTGTTCACATTATCTTTGAAAAATAAGGTGTTGATTGCCAATTATATGCAGTCATGATGTGCCTATATGTTCATGATTTGATGTCACTATGATCATATTTAGGTATATTTTTGTTAACAAAAATCTGATAGCCTGGGCAAGGCTTTAAACTAAGAACATGTGAGACAACCATTCATATCTGCTATGATAAGCCTTGTCAATGAATTGAAGGTATTATACGTAAACTTAATAATTGTCCTTTAACCATGCATTGTGGACACAATATCAATTGTAGCACACAGAACACAACTCAAATTCGATAGCGAACTGTACCTCAATCCAGATAACTGTTAGGTAAAGCTTATACTATCCATCTTTGCTCTTATGCCAGTTTTCTGTTTATATCAGTCAGTACATCATTCATCAACAGTTTCGTTTCTAAAGGAAGCGCATGCCCCCAAAAGAACTACTTGTCTTCCCCTCCCCCCACCAGAATCTTGGCTTGTAGTTATAGATTACCTCAAATCACCTTATTTTCCAAACTGGCTCTCCTCATTACCTAATCATCAAGCCCTACTTCATCTTCATCCCCCTCCCCCGCAAATTGATTTTGTCCATCAGTTTTTCTTTGTATTTGTGCATCAGGCTAGTCACATTAGCATATCACCTGTAGTACAAACCCTTTTTACAGGCTCCATGGTTCTCAGTGCTTTGTGATGTTATAAAAGGTAAAGGGAACAGAATAACATGACGCATTCCATATATTGTCTCTGCTGTCAGCCGTTTTTCGTTCACTGTTTCTCTCCTCGCAGATTGCAAACATAGGTCTGCTCACCAGCATCACTTAGTCAACTGCTTCTCTCATCACTGATTACAAACATAATTACGCTCACCAGCAGTACGTAGTCAACACCTTCTCTCGTCGCAACTTGAAAAACAATTCTGCTCATCGGCAGCACGTAGTCAACATCTTTTCTCGTTGCAACATGCAACATTAATTCTGCTCACTGTGAGCACGTAGTCCACAGCTTCTATCGTCACTGATTATAAACCATAATTCTGCTCATCGGCAGCACTTGGTCCACAGTTTCTGTCGTCACTGATTACAAACATAATTCTTCTCAATGGCAATATGTTGTCGACACCTTCTCTCGTCGCAACTTGAAAAACAATTCTGCTCATCAGCAGCACGTAGTCGACAACTTTTCTCGTCGCCACATTAATTCTGCTCACTGTGAGCACGCAGTCGACGCTTTCTCTTGTCGCAACTTGAAAAACAATTCTGTTCATCGGCAGCACGTAATCAACATCTTTTCTCGTCGCAACATGCAACATTAATTCTGCTCACTGTGAGCACGTAGTCCACAGCTTCTATCGTCCCTGATTACAAACCATAATTCTGCTTATCGGCAGCACTTGGTCCACAGTTTCTGTCGTCACTGATTACAAACATAATTCTTCTCAATGGCAATATGTTGTCGACACCTTCTCTCGTCGCAACTTGAAAAACAATTCTGCTCATCAGCAGCACGTAGTCGACAACTTTTCTCGTCGCCACATTAATTCTGCTCACTGAGCACGTAGTCGACTCCTTCTCTTGTTACAAATTGCAAACAATTCTGCTCACCGGCATCACATATTCCACTGTTTCTGTCATCGCAGATTGCAAACATAATTTTGCTCACTGGCAGCACATAGTCGACTGTTTCTATCATCGCAGATTGCAAACATAATTTCACAGCCGTCATATCAGTAAATACCATTGTAAACATTTTATTTAGCACCCATCTTAGAGAACCCTGATCAGAGCATCTATGGTTGGTGATCTTTATGTATTTTGTTTGGTGATGACAATTGTAATGACGCATAATTCTACTAATCTTCACATCTTCCACTGTTTCTGTCGTTGCAGCTTTCAATTTTCAGCGACGACATCACGTGATGCACTGCGGTGCTAAACAATTGGATGATATTGGGTGGCGCGTGCAGCACAATGCTATTTAATAACGGCACGAGGTTCTACTCACCCATGTTATTTCCATTACTGCTTCTGTCTTCGCAGGTTTCAAATTTCAGCGACGACATCACGTAGTGCGCTCTTGACAATTTTACAGCAAAATATGATGTCTATCAGTGAATACCACTGAATATATTCAACACCCATCTTTGAATACCTGCCTCTGCCAGGCCGGAACTTGATGTGTTTTTATTCTAAAAAATATATGTCCTCACCTTCCTTCCAACAAATTACCAATTTTACTATCTTAAATATAATTTGTGTGGTGATGTCAATTTGTCAGTATCGTATACAGTATGCTTAATGTGGCCAATTTAGTTTAATAGACGGCACTTAGTATTCTTGTGTTAAAAGGTATTTACTCCATGTTTAACAGTAAATTCTTTTGAATCTCTATTGCAACCTCTAAACAATCTGACGAGATTGCATGGCGTGTACAGCACAATGTTACGTACAATAACGGCACAAAGTTATATTTTTCCATCATCTACTGTTTCTGTCGTTGCAGCTTTCAATTTTCAGCGACGACATCACGTGATGCACTGCGGTGCTAAACAGTTTGATGATATTGGGTGGCGCGTGCAGCACAATGCTATTTAATAACTGCATGAGATTCTACTCACCCATGTTATTTCCGTTACTGCTTCTGTCCTCGCAGGTTTCAAATTTCAGCGACGACATCACGTAGTGCGCTCTTGACAATTTTACAGCAAAATATGATGTCTAGATCATGACGAGATCATGTGGCGCTCACAGCGTAATGTTATATATAACGCCACAAATTTTTGTTCACCATCGGCACGTCATCCACTGTTTCTGTAGCCGCTGATTTTAATTTTTCAGCTGTGACATCATGTGATGCATTGCAGCTTCTAAATAAACTGAGATGAGATCATGTGGTGCTCACAGCATAATGTTTTATATAATGCCACTAAGATCTGTTTATCCCTTTCACGTAGTCCACGGCTTCTGTCGTCGCAGATTTTAATTCTTCACCGATGACATCACGTGATGCATTGCAGCTTCTAAATAAACTGAGATGAGATCATGTGACGCTCACAGCATAATGTTTTATATAATGCCACTAAGATCTGTTCATCCCTTTCACGTAGTCCACAGCTTCTGTCGTCGCAGATTTTAATTCTTCACCGATGACATCACATGATGTGTTGCAGCTTCTAAATAAACTGAGATGAGATCATGTGACGCTCACAGTGGAATGTTACGTATAACGCCACAAAGTTATACATGAAACAACAAAATATGATGTGTATCAGTGAATACCACTGAACATTTTACTCGTAATTCAACAACAATCTTAATATACCAGCCTCTGCCAGGCTGGACTGACTTTGGCAGTCCTTCCTTTGTTTGTATCACCAAAATTATGTCTTTGTCTTTCATTCTATAAACTACCATTTCTGAAGATATTATGACAAGTTCTACAGTTTGTGAGCTGATTTGAATACTGTACTGTACATGTATTTGTATTGAAACCTCTGTTTGTATTGAAACCTCTTAATTTATAAAATACCACATTTTTTTTTTCCTTAACATCCAGTAGTAATATCCAATTCATTATTTGTCTGGCGTGGATCGTCTTGAATACGTCTGAGACTCCACATTCTCAACATCTTCCCTATGAAGTCCTCAGAAGGCATGATCTGTATTAGAGCACTTAGCTTAGAAACTAGTTTTTAATAGGTCTGTTTGAAATGCAATACATTCTTTATTTCCTAATCAAATTCTATTCAAAATTTAGGTGCTTAAACTCGTTGCTAATAATTTGCATTCGTAAAAGCAGAAACTACTTACTGCATTTGACTTGGATTTGATAGGTTACTCCGCAACACTTCAAACTTGAAGTCAAGTGCGAAGGATGATGAGTGAACCACTGAGGTATTTACTGCCTGAGGTTTGATGGTCTGAGGTGGTTGGTCAAATCTTCTTTAATGCTATTGGTGATAAGCTAATGATGTTTTTGGGAAGAGTATTCCACTGCATATTTAACTTTAAAAAGTTCATCAATTCAATTATAACACCAAATTAATATTTATTAATCGTTGATGATTTACATAATTTATTTTTCCTGTTAATCCAAATCAAAACATTTAGAATTTTCAAACTTTATTTTTGGATGAACATTAATGTTGTACAAATCTGCTTGTATGTTATGGAACTCTCCAAACAGAATCTATACATTATATCAAAATGTAACAAATATAGAAATACATCCAACTGTCACCTCAAGAGAGGTGAATATGTTTAATGTGTGTTTTTTTTTACAACATATTCAAACATTGGTCAGATATTAGATATTATCATGAATTACTTTTAAATTCTATTTTTACATTTAGATTCTCTTTGTTTTTATACTTAAATTGTTCTTTTCCTTCTGTAAGTTTTTATTGAAATATCAGTTTTGTTTCTCTAATAACTTCCAAATAGCTCTTTCTGTGAATGTGTAATAATCCTACTATTTCCACCAGCTGTAAATTCAAAAACATAACAAAAATTTCGTAAATTTGAAAGATATTCCATTTTGTGCATAAATCTGTGATTATTTCTTTAGCCATCAAATAATAATGTGCTCTAATGCTCATTAGTTGATAACCAGCAATTGTCTATTTCATCAGTAATATCAAATAAAATTACTGAAGCAAGTATTTCTTTTTCAAACAAGATCACCATTGAAGAAACTGTGCCTGAAATTGTTCGAAGTCATGAAATGTAATAAGAGTCATCATCATCATCAAGTGATCTGCCAACATGGCAACTACTCCCAGCATCTCTCCCAATTTAAAGTCGCTGTCTTTAACTGTAATAAAAGTTACTTTTTGAATTAACATTCTGCCTGAAGGATCACATCACCTACCTGTGCTGTGAAAGAGAACATTGTTTGTACAGCTGTCACAGTGTGCAAGGCCAAAAGAGTTATACAAGTAGATGGAGTGCTATGAGATTCTGTGACAGTATGTGTATTACAACCATCATTCTCGACCAGTGTGCCACAAACAAAGAGTTTTTCTTCTCCAAGGCCATGTCAACACCATAAGAATAGCAAACTACCTGATCTGGAATCACTGCCTGGATTTGTTCACCTTTAGCTAGAAATAGTAATTATGATAAATTTTTGATGACATTTTCTTGCTGAAGAACATTTGGCCTTGGAGGTACAGTAGAAAAAAAGAACTGAAAATACATAGCAGTTGCCTTGTATTTACATGTCACAAATATCAAAATTGCCAACCTATACGAACAGTTCCTGTGCCAGATAACAGCTACCATAACATCAAGTAATGCAGTTTGAATAAACCACAGTGGGCAGACACAAAATTGGTTAACACAACCATAACCTGTGGAATTGTCTTGAAAACAAAATCATCGGATTGTACCCGAGACCTGTTATTATTGATTATACTATACGATATACGCTACATTAAAATTATAGTAATTGATGATTGTATCAGAAAACTGTATACTGAGGTAACACAATGAACAAATTGGTACAGTCCTGATACCGTACACTACTTCATTGATGGACTTTTGAAGAAAAGTGCAGCAAGTTATACCTGATTGACTAAAAGCAAATTTTACTTTCTAAACAGCTTGGCATCAAGGATAATAAAATAAAAAACAGTTGCTGGTTTTCAGTGATGGCAAGAGAACGTCATAAATTTTAAAAATAGGAATGAATTTGATAATTAAGGAACAACAACATCAAATAACAGTCAATTAAACTCAACTGTTATAAATTACAGAGCATATTAATAGGAAAATTGAATTTAATGCTGGTGGTCTTCTAATTTTTAATAAACTTATTTCGTTTAAACTGTTTCGTTTTTCCCATGCATGTAACTTGATAAACTTTAAACATACTGATTCTTATTATCTTAAAGCAACAATTACAGACTGTTAATACTTGGCAGAAATTTACATGTACAGTAACTACCAAAAAAAAATCTTGTAGTGCTACCAGTATCTACACCAATTGTTCCATTGCAATTATTACTTGAATTAAACTTTGAAGATAAGAAAACAGATGGCAAAAATTAACATTAATTTAATTATAACCAAATTACTAGTTTATGCAAAAACAAATTTTTAAACTTTCTATTTAGAACATTGTTCCTTGCAACATATAATTAGTTTCCTGTCATTTCAATTTCACTGTGTCATTGTGCTTGTCATAATTTATTTTCAATCGTTGTTATGGTTATACATTGTAGGTGTTTAACCTGTACCCTCCTTAACAAAAATGCTCCTATATTTTTATCATTTTGGTACAGGTATTGGCATGCAGTAAGTGGATGTGAATATGTTTGACATATAATTACAATCCTAAAGCCATGTTTGCTCAATCAAAAGGCATTGTGCACTCTTCATTTGACTTTTGATTCTTTGTCATTATCTCAACTGCATTTCATATTCCAGCACACAGCTTGGACTGTTTCATATTGTTAATAAAATTTTACCAAAAATATGTAAGGCCCATTAAAAAACAAATTATTAGTTAATCTCTATAATACAAGATGGAAAATTGATGATGGGGAGAGGCTCTTTATGTTTATTTGCTTAAGCCAAATCACCCTTGGGTGCATTGCTGGTGCATTGATATTCAAAGTAAAATACAATAAATGACTAAGATAATACAAATAATATCTACTAACTATTTACTAACAACAACACTAGAAAAAGTAAAGACAATTTTCATATTTTTTTTTGCAAAACCCATCTTGTAATACCTGCCTCTGCCAGGCCGGACAGAGAATGTTATTCCTTGATTTGTTTGTATCCTCAAAATATATGTCCTCACCTTTCTTTCCAGAAATCACCAATTCTACTATCTTAAATGTATTTTGTGTGGTGATCTTTGAAATCTATTTTTTTCTATCTACAATTGTTCTTAACTACGGCATATTTGTCATCGCAGCCTTCAAATTTTCAGCGACGACATCACGTGGTGCTTACAGTGTAATGTATAATGCCACAAAGTTACGTCACCCCGGCACGTCCTCTGCTTGTGCCATCGCAGCTTTTAATTTTTCAGCGACGACATCACGTGATGCACTGTAGCTTCTAAACAAACTGCGACGAGATCATGTGGCACTCGCAGCTTAATGTTATATATAACTCCACAAAGTTATGTCACCCCGACACGTCCTCTTCTGTCGTTGCTGCTTTCAATCTTTCACTGATTACATCACGTGATGCACTGCAGCTGGGAAACAAACTAAGCTACAAAGTTCTACAGGAAACAACAAAATATGATGTCTATCAGTGAATACCACTGAAAACATTTTACTCAGAATTCAACACCCATTTTAGAATGCCTGTCTCTGCCAGGATGGAGAGAGTGTGGCATCCCTTAGTTTGTCTGTATCATCACCATATAGTTCTTTGTCTTTACTTCCATAAACTACCAATTCTGAAGATATTACGACAAGTTTTACAGTTTGTGAACTGATTTTAATACATGTATTTGCACTATTGAAACGTCAGTTTTTAACCTTAATTGTAAAATTGTTTTTACTTCAACATTGCAGTAGTATTATCCAATTCAACAATACTCGTAGTTTGTATCATTTTGGTATTGACATGCAGTAAATAGTGGATGTTAATTTGACAATAAAATAAACATAATTCTAAATTAAGCCATGTTGGCTCAATCAAAGTGCATTTACTTACCATTTGACTTAAACTTCTTGGTCATCGTCAAAATTAAATTCCATCTTTAATACTTAGATGTGGCAAACAAGGTCCATCTCTTGTATCAATATTCCTGTTATCACACTTTTCATATGCATTTGTTACTAAGGTGATAAAAGTTGCTGATTTCTTTGAGTGTTTTCCATCGCCTTCTCTAAATTCTTCCAGGCTCTCTCTTAAAGCCGCATCAGTCGAGACAATGTCTCACATTCTGCATTGTTTAATAAATATAATTGCAGTTATAATTTTTATGAAAGATATTTAACAAATAATTAACATAATCATTACTATTATTACTATCATTACTATTATTATTATTATTATTATTATTATTATTATTATTATTATTATCATCATCATTATTATTAATTTATTATCATTATTAGGCATTAATATTACATTGTTTCATTAAGTTTAACTGAGCGCTGTAATTTCCTTATTTTAGATAATAAATCTAATCTGTATCTGTAAATATATAATCAATAATATTAAATTTTAAAAAATTTCAGGTTTTTTTTAGGTACAGTACTGGTAAAACCAGGGAGTAGTGTGATATCGTATATTTATATTATTGTATATTTCCTGGTAAAACAAGATAAAATTTAAATTCATTCAGCCATGCAATACACTGAGCCAATCACAGTGAAGCTTCAGTTGCAGGGAGTAAATTCCCACTAGAAAATTCTACTAAAGTGGGAAAATCCAACACGGAAATCGGTGTAAATAAAAGAGACAGTGCCTGTTTGCTTTTCTGGTACAATCATTCTGTAAGGCCAATCGTAGACCAAATATTTTCAAATTATTGATTATCAATGTATAATATATAGGCATATTTTAGTTTTTCCTGTGCCTCGTAATTTGACATTTTTGCGAATAACAACTACTCTCCTGGTACTCTTCCACAGGCCAGTGTCAACAGGGAGGCTGAAAAGCAGGTAGGATCGATTGCATAAGCTTTAAATAAGGCGGGTGGGTAAATGGTAGTGCTGTAAGGGCACATAGAAAAAATTATTAGATTATCACTCTTTTTTAAAAACAAAAGTGATGAGTGTGGGGTATTTTTTTTTTTTTTTGATGATTGAGGACTGTTTTTATTTTGCAAGTGTATTGTATATATTTTAAATATTGTATAAAAACTGGTTTAATTTCATTAATTTTGTATCTTTGAAAAGTGTGTAAAAAAAGAACATTTCAACCGAAATTGGCCAAAAAATATGATTGAGTCTGAGAAAAGTGTTACTGGTTATTATAAAAAAAAAAGAAAGTGCTATTTGCTTGCCTGAATCTATGTAGTTTTCAACTTCGACGCCCATCACCATTATTATTTTTAGCAAATCATTGAAATTATGGGGGAACTGTCGCAAACATTGATATAACTGGGAAATGTTTTAATATATCATTTCAATCACAGTTACACTGCCTGACATTATCTGTTATAAATATGAATAAATACATTTAATAAGAAACAAAATAAGTGCCCCACCTCAGCTGAAGCATGAATACTTTGTTACGGCACATCTAGAAATGATGCTCTCCGACTTTAAAAATACCATGATTTCTTTTAAAATTGAATGAAATACTTTTGAGTAAAGTCAGGTCGAAATACAGTATTACGGGATGGTCTCCCTCATATGATGGGGAATGTGATTGAAATCCTACGGTATATCATCTTGCTAATTTTCAAACCACCCTGTGCACATTAGCCAGGCACCACTGATTATTTATTTGATTGAAAGCCTATAATTAGCCCTTCAAAATCCAACCCGATATATCAAAATATTCATGTTTATGCTCTAAAGCCCTGGGGCCGGATTTATCAAACTAGAAATCAGCTTAAGTTCATCTTGAGTCCATTTTTTTGCTTAAGTCAAATTTATCATTATTGCCTTAACTTAAAAATTGCTTAAAATTAAAAAGTCGATTGTACGCATGAACCATCTAAGATGATTTTAAGCTAAGATTTTGCTAAGATACAGTAGTTTGATAAATCAGCTTTAGATATTTGCTTAGGGACTTCTAAACTTTTTTGACTTAGGACATTTGCTAAGCTGAGATTGATAAATCCCAGGCCTGGTTCTTAACCAATTTGTTTGACAGGCCATATTATTCTTAGAGTTTATCTGATCATTATACATGTGATCGTAAAAACAAGACAGAACATGGCTGCATATAGAGTCGTGTATGACTTTAATTATTTGCATGACAATGGAAATGTATTTTTATAAGCACTGTTCTTTAGTTAATTAGCTGTTTATAATCACTGGCTGAAACAACTATACTTATTGTATAGTTGCAATCTCTCAGTCCCTGGTAAAACAAGCTGATGTTGAAATTCATTCAGCCATGCAATACACTGAGCCAATCACAGTGAAGCTTCAGTTGCAGGGAGTAAATTCCCACTAGAAAATTCTACTAAAGTGGGAAAATCCAACACGGTAATCAGTGTAAATAAAAGAGACAGTGCCTGTTTGCTTTTCTGGTACAATCATTCTGTAAGGCCAATCGTAGACAAAATATTTTCAAATTATTGATTATCAATGTATAATATATAGGCATATTTTAGTTTTTCCTGTACCTCATAATGTGACATTTTTGCGAATAACAACTACAACTACTAGATCTAAGTGGGGTAACCCCTAAATCATAATGCGTTTATGGCTTGTTTGAAGCACCCAGTACCCAGTGATCGATTTTTGGCGTTATTTATTCAGTTTTATGGCCTACGGTATATCATCTTGCTAATTTTCAAACTACCCTGTGCACATTAGCCAGGCACCACTGATCATTTATTTGCATTACAGTACAAATATTATCATTATTTTTTAGCATTATCCTGTATTTTTGGCTAGGGTGACGCCAGCTTTTTCCCGGTAGACGGGTGACTTGAGTCCACATCCACATCAGTTCAATAATAACTCCCTGTACAGGTACAGTACTGGTAAAACCAGGGAGCAATGTGATAAAATAATCACTGGCTGAGACAACTATACTTATTGTATAGTTGCAGTCTCTCAGTCCCTGGTAAAACAAGCTGATGTTGAAATACATTCAGCCATGCAATACACTGAGCCAATCACAGTGAAGCTTCAGTTGCAGGGAGTAAATTCCCACTAGAAAATTCTTCTAAAGTGGGAAAATCCAACACGGAAATCAGTGTAAATAAAAGAGATAGTGCCTGTTTGCTTTTCTGGTACAATCATTCGTTAAGGCCAATCGTAGACCAAATATTTTCAAATTATTGATTATCAATGTATAATATATAGGCATATTTTAGTTTTTCCTGTGCCTCATAATTTGACATTTTTGCGAATAACAACTACTCTCCTGGTACTATTCCACAGGCCAGTGTCAAGAGGGAGGCTGAAAAGCAGGTAGGATCGATTGCATAAGCTTTAAATAAGGCGGGTGGGTAAATATGGTAGTGCTGTAAGGGCACATAGACAAAATTATAAAAACAAAAGTGATGAGTGTGGGGTATTTTTTTTTTTTTTTTTTGATGATTGAGGACTGTTTTTATTTTGCAAGTGTATTGTATATATTTTAAATATTGTATAAAAACTGGTTTAATTTCATTAATTTTGTATCTTTGAAAAGTGTGTAAAAAAAGAACATTTCAACCTGAAATTGGCCAAAAAATAAGATTGAGTCTGAGAAAAATGTTACTGGTTATTATAAAAAAAAGTGCTATTTGCTTGCCTGAATCTATGTAGTTTTCAACTTCGACGCCCATCACCATGACTATTTTTAGCAAATTATTGAAATTATGGGGGAACTGTCGCAAACATTGATTTAACTGGGAAATGTTTTAATTTCAATCACAGTTATACTGCCTGACATTATCTGTTATGAATAAATACATTTAATAAGAAACAAAATAAGTCCAACACTTCATCTGAGGCATGAATACTTTGTTACGGCACATCTAGAAATGATGCTCCCCGACTTTAAAAATACCATGATTTCTTTTAAAATTGAATGAAATACTTTTGAGTAAAGTCAGGTCGAAATACAGTATTACGGGATGGTCTCCCTCGTATGATGGGAATGTGATTGAAAGCCTACAGTATATCATCTTGTACCTCATAATTTGACATTTTTGCGAATAACAACTACTCTCCTGGTACTCTTCCACAGGCCAGTGTCAACAGGAAAGAAGCTTAACTTCAACTTGTAAATGTTCTTTATCTGGGTCATACCATCATGCATTACAGTACTTTGAAATGCAAAAATTAAAAAAAAAGATGAATGGTGTATAAAATAAGAATTAGATTTCGTTGGCCTTGCGTAATACCTTCAATTTACATGTAACACAACTGTTTGTAGATTGCACTGTAAGTGTAATTAAGATAAAAATGCCACACTTGAAATGAAGAAATGTACCATCTGTTTTCCCAAATTTGGAGTAGTGCTAATACATATTGGATATTGAGGATATTTACACACAGTTAAAAATAGGACCATGAAAAGTACCCAGTGATCAATTTTTGGTGTTATTTATTCTGTTTATGGCCTACGGTATATCATCTTGCTAATTATCAAACCACCATGTGCGCATTACCCGGGAATTGCATTTTGGTGTTTACTTTGTTGAAAATATGTTCATTGAACTATGTTTTAAATATGTTTTTTTATTATTTTGTTTTTCTTCATGGGCCAAATTAATTGCCTCGCTGTAAAATTTGGCCTACAAGCCGTCTATTAAGAACCAGGGCTCTAAAGCATACTCAAAATAATCTGAAATGCCATATTTGATTTTTATGTTTTCAGGATTGTCATCTCATTTTCATACACAGACCACTCCAATAAACAGAAACAAGCTTCTGGATTGACAATGGTAAGTCAAATGGAAATGTTTAGAATGTTCATTGTGAGAGGCAGCATTTTATATATCATATCCCCTAACAAGAGGTCCAAGATTACCAATCCACACAAATTATAAGAATAAGGACCTCTAGTAGATGCCCAGAAGTGTCACTTTTTTCAAAACAGTGTTATTCCCCTACAAACTGTTTGGATTCTTCTGCAAAAGTGATCCACAGTTCCCTGTCTCAGAGGGTCTTCTACCTCTGGACAAACCGCTGCCACTGGTTAATGGACAGAAAACTTGATACTTGACAAGATCATCCTTTTGCAGCTTCTATCGGAAGCGAGACTGTGTGTACAATACGGTATAGTGAAACCATTGTGTAACTACATTTGTCAACATTTGAAAATATGTAATCATTTACAGTGTTGACATGATAATGGTTTTTGTTCCTATTACTGTTATTATTCTGTTATTGAGTTTTATTACTGAAGTCAATATTTCAGCACAGTCTTTTAGTTATAGCCCTTATTTAACAGAGTTTAATATTTAAGAGTGTCAATTTAAGAAATAAATTAATGAGAAGTAAATGGAAAGTAATTCCTGGTAACAATTATACAAAAGAAATTATATTAACTGTATGAAATTGTAACTATGATTATCGTAACAAGGATGAACCATCATCCAGTCAAGAAAGAGAGTCATCTCAGCCACCTCAGGCAGTTATGGTAAACACATCTGTTGAAAACTTCACACAGGAAGTTCCTGAAATGGCACATGAGGTAGGTAAAAACAAAAATATAGTATTCAGTGTGTAAAAAAATACAGTTTTCTTATTTAAATAACTTTAGTGTAATATTTCATATCTCTTCATAACTGTCTTGTAATATACAGTAATTTGTAGTAAATATTTCAAACTCATATTTCTTTTGCAAGATCATTCCAGAGGCATTGTAAATACGATAGTCTGATGTTTTTTCAGGTGTTGATGCAGAATTGTGGCCTTTCTTGTGTGTGTGTGTGTGTGTGTGTGTGTGGATTGTTTTTTGCTATCCCTATATGTTCACAACTCTGCTATTAACAACTATTATTTTAATTATTATATTTATAAATTAAAGTTAATAAACTTGTTGCACAATGACCCATACAGGGGTAGATTTAAAGGGCCTAGCCCCTCCACCCATTTGGAAAGTTTCATTTTAGAAAGAAAGAAAAAGAAATTATTGATTGCCCAAAATTCCTGAGAGGTTATTTAGAAAATAATCTATGAATCTGCCCCTGCTGTAATTTTGTTCTTTGTTTTTTTCAATTTGTACTGTATTAAGTAGATGCCACAAATTATTTTCTTTTATTGCAGTGGGAATTTGAGTTGGATGTGTTTCAGAAGCAAGCTATACTCCATCTGGAAAAGAAACGCAATGTGTTTGTATCAGCTCACACATCAGCTGGGAAAACAGTTGTTGCGGAATATGCTATAGCTCTCTCTCGCAAACATGGTACCAAGTAAGTGTGTGATATAAAATATTCAAAATATGCCATTGCAACGGTGGTTTCAGAGAGATGATCGGCGACATCCGGACCTCCCAGCCCCCTGAAATTTTAGAATGCCTTTTTTTGTATACCTCGTAGGAAAAACATTGTATACAGATGGTTGTAAAAAGCTCTCTTTCATCACCAGACGTCCGCCCATGACTATTGATTAGTTTTGACAGACTAAACAAATCTTCAATTTTTTTTATTCATACAGTACGTAGATATATCCTTTGCGAACATTTTAAAGAAAAAAATATGTTGACACGACCCTCCGTTAAGGATATATGATTTTTTAAGTAACATGACCTCCGAAAAAATGGCCAAAACACTATGTTATTTCTGTTGGTTACGCTTCACTGCTCAGCACTGTTTGTCATCAATCGAAGATGTCTACCGCAGCATGGAAAAGGCCTATGCATGGATTCTCAGAGCCACACATAAACTTTTTACTATTATTATTTATTACTTTCTGTCTTTTTTAAAGAGCGGTTGAGTATAGGAATGTTTTGACTAAAATTGTTTAAATGGATTATTTGTTTTTTGTTTTTTTGTTTTGTTTTGTTTTTTTGTTTTGTTTTTTTTTTTTTTTTTTTTTTCCTTTTTTACTTTTTATTTACATAAATTCCTTCAATTGCACATCTGTGATTTTTTTTCAGGGCAATATATACATCACCAATCAAGGCATTGTCCAACCAGAAGTATCGGGATTTCAAGAATGTATTTGGTTCTGATTATGTTGGCCTGCAGACGGGAGATGTCCAATTGAATGAAAGTGCTTCCTGTGTCATCATGACAACTGAAATTCTAAGGTTTTTATTCAACAGTATTTATAATCAGAGCAGAGAAGTTTATTGACTTGAAATGAACAATAATCTTAATATCATTTGTATGTGTATGTAAATTTAATTTTAGATACATTAATATTCAAGAATAATAAACATTAAAAGTAGATCTCCTTTATTTTCTTGTTTTAAAAAAAAGAAAGAACACATATCATGTTTTAGCTATCCATTTATTTGGGAGTCTTCAAATGCGAATGAGGGCTACACCACTAAACAGTTATGGTTTATGCTCATGTATCATCATTCATTAAACACCTATTTTAAACATTTGTTTTGTCATCTGGAGATGACATAACAAAATCATTTTGTGGCTGAGGTAGGCGTACAGTAGTCCGTCTCTCGATGGACCACCAGTTGGATGCAACTGCTGTTCCCAGGGAGCTGTGTATGTGTTATACCTGTATATGATTTTGTTTCAATGGCCAGAGTGATAATGAAGCATACTACTTACGTTATTATGTATTAAGTTATTTCATTTCTTTTGTATTTGTCACACAAATAATTTTTTTATCAGGTCAAAACTGTATGATCAGGATCTCAGTGATCTGGAATGTGTTATCATCGATGAAGTACAATACATTGGTGATAAAGTGGTAGGTAATTATAATGTATATAATTTGATATGGACCAGAATAGTTTTAATTTAGTTTTATAAAGATGATGTTGATATACTAAGTAAATATGAATTTATGATGATAAGAGATCAATTTTAATCGTTATTTTAAAATATAAATGTAGGTCTAGTGTTTTTACAGAACATTTTTTAAGTACCAAATCCCAACAGGATTTTCGGTGATTATGTGCGTGTTCTCTGTTGTGTTGCCATTATCTTCAATGTTGGTGTTTCCGGGATAAATGTTATGACAATGACATATAATCTTCTTCTTAATTGAGTCCAAGTACAGCTTGTGGTTGTATCTGGCAGGATCGGTAATGGTGCGGGTATCCTCAAGGATGTTACATTACAAGAGATGTTGCATAGTCAGAGGCTCATTTCCACAGTTACAAATGATAAGATTGGTGGAATAACTCTGTAATTATAATATAGTACTTATAATGTGAATAATAATATGACATATAATGAATTATCCAGAGAGGGAGTGCATGCCTATTTTTTTTTTCTTTAAGAGAGGAGTCGTTTGGGAGGAGGTTCTAATCATGCTACCAGATACTGTAAAACTGGTTCTTCTGAGTGCAACATTCTGGAACACTATGGAATTTGCTAATTGGATCGTGTAAGTTTTAACTTTTGTATCGCATATTTATACGTCAGACCTGTATTATACCACATATAATAAATTTATATTTACTTTCCCTTATATATAGCAAGGCCCTCAGAATAAAATGTATTTGCTACACTGCAGATGAACAAAAGAAACACATTGGAACTCTCATTAGCAAATTAATTCAAAGCGAGTATCCACTAAAAGTCATTGAACGCAATTTGGATAAAGCCTCCCATAAATTACATCTAGCCTACCTAACATCAGTGCCTTTAATGAAGCCCCCATCTTAGCCAGAATGCAACCCCCTAACATTAAAGCCATTTTAACATCATCTACACTCCCGACCGCCATCGCTATTCAAGGTAACCGACCATGTCAGAATTCCCACTGCAATATATGTCATCTCCTCATCACCGACCAACGTATTACATTACCACTACCTAACACCAAGATCACAATACATTTACCTCCTCTCACTTGTAATGCTCACAACATCATTTATCTCATTTGGTGTACCACTTGTAACAGGGTTTGCTATGTTGGGGAAACGGATTGCTTTTTCCATAACAGATGTACAGTATAATAACCACAAAAGCTCTATCAGAAATAAATATAACCTTCCTGTAGTTAAACATTTTAATCAGGCTAACTACTCAATGAATAGTATGAAATTTATTTTTATAGTCAGCAGATTTCAATCTCTAGCAGACAGACGATGTGCTGAAATGGATTCTTAAATTAAATACACATAAATGCGGTGCAAATAAAGATTTGGGTTTTGCATCTTCATATTCATCTACCAAATAAAATGCCAGATTTATTATTTTTTTATATCATATATTGAACCATTTAATTTTTTCGCATATATTTATATCATACATTCCCTAATTTTTATTGTTTTATCATTATCTATTTCCACTTTTTATAGTATGTTATGTATAATATAACATTTATTTTTCCCACCACACATAGGCTTATTTATTACAGCCATGCGATCATAGCCCTTTCTCAATCATTTAGAACTATATCATTGATCCTGATTACTGAGCCATGTAATTCGCTCAACATTGTACTTACAGATTTGCTATGCTCTTCACAGTTCATTAGTTATACTATGTATTGTTTATCTTGTCTAAATATAGCCAGATTGTCATCTTTTACTTTAGACATTCTTACGCTGAGGAAGGCAGCAGGCGCTGCCGAAAATTTCGTTTGATAAATGTATATGTAATTGTGTCAAAGTGTCCGGCGTTTATTTTAACAACTGCCCAACTTCGCATGTAAGAATTCCACACTCGACTTACGCCCAATTTCGTGTGTAAGAATTTTCCCGGGTAAAGTCCCAGGGTATAATTTGGGTAAGTAGGCCTAGGCTTAGGTCAGTAAATTTAACAAATGCTCACAAAAAATAAAGGAATTGTCTCCGAATTCTGCTAACTTGAAACTCTTCAATTGCTTAGACCGGACTTTGGTTGCCGTAAAGTTGAAAACAAAGCCCATTCTTTTGTTGTTTACTGTGGCTAAAAATAAACAGCTCGCTAGCTACGGCTAAAAATAGACAACACCAGGGTCCATCCCTAAAGAGACCCACCCAGTGGGCTGATCGGATCGTTAATTCACAGCGTGAAGACTCGCATGTTCCAAAAATGCAGCTAAAATCTTCACGCCTGTTTCAGAGAGATTCACTGCCAAAAATAACTTGTTACATCATGCAAGAAAACAAGTTTAGGCAAAAGCTGAGCTAGCACAAGGTAAGACCAAGATATGGCCTAGCTAGCAAGACGCCTAGGCCTACTAAACTACAATTAAGGTGTTCCCTTATTTGATGCTCGAGTAAAGACTGATTTCTTCGCTGGAACATTGTTTTTGATAGGCTATTGAATCGTAGGGCAATTGTTGAAATGCATCTATCACTAGCAAAACGATCGTCATTTTCGTTCTGTTCATGCACAAGGGAATCCCCGGGTATAATCTCACCCCTTAAAATCGGGCCAATTTTGCGTTCATGGTGGGGGGATTATACCCGGGGAACTACGGTATATGTTACAGTATGTGTGATGTGAAAGATTTTTATAAATGTTGAACATGGTCCATATTTTTCCAATACTAACATTTTTTTAATTCATTCTTATGCCTATATTTAACAGGAAGATAAAAAAACAATCAGTGTATGTAATTTGTACTGAAAAACGACCCGTGCCTCTTCATCATTACATTTATACTGGAACTCAGGACTTCCAAGAAAACCAACTGTTTGAAATTGTAGATGGGTTAGGAAATTTCAACAATAGAAAGTAAGGCCTAAGAAGGTGTTGAGATAAAAATCATAAACTACTAAAGATAAATGTTTCTGTATTTTTTATGTACATACCATAATCATTGAGTCTTCTCTGTATAATTTATGTCAAAAGATATACAGAGAAGACTCAATGATTATGGTATGTACATAAAAAATACAGAAACATTTATGTACATACCATAATCATTGAGTCTTCTCTGTATAATTTATGTCAAAAGATATAACTTCTGATTGGAGTTAAGCAATAAATATGTATCTTGTATTAAATACTCAATTAGATTAAGTGATAATGTTAGACAATAATCATTTATAATAACATTATTTCACAAATTCCAATACAAAATATATTCACTCTCATTTCCACTAACTTGAACTTGAACAACAATCATCACAACCTCCATCATCATATTAAATGCAAAATCATCATTATCATCATCATCATTTACTTTTTATAGTATGGAAGAGCAATACCTTTGACACATTCACAATCATTTTTTATTTTTTTTTATTTCAGAAGAATTACATTTGTAGAACCAATTACAATAGTATTGAATTTAAGAAATTGAAAGAACTATAAATACAATAGATTAAATAGATTAAATATAGTATTGAGAGACTAGGTACCTGGTTCAATTCTCATCACTGTCTCTCCTTGTGTCTTCAATAGGCAAGGAAGCTTCATGCTTATTCTGCAACAGTACAATATAATAACGATATACAGTATTGTACTGATAAACCTAGTAGAAACATGTATTATGTATAACAAATAAAGAAATCGGAAATCTGCTATGTCACAATATCATTTTTATAGCTATCGACAAGCGTGGGCTGAGTATGAAAACCAAAAGAGAGCAGGCTTACGAAAAGTAAAGGTACTGTTTGATATTGTCTTCTGCTTATATATTTATTCAGTATTATTATAATAAATTCTATATTTAATCTATTGCAAGCACAAGAAGATAGTTTTGTGAAGTGCTATGTGATTTAAAAATTATTGTAGTATTTGATAAAATCCAGAACAAATTCTGGAAAAAAAACATAGTAACAACAAAACATACTTAATTTTCTCTAGAAAATGTTATCATTTTTTTCTATGTTATCAGGAGCGGATTTAGGGGACCCGGCCACGCCCTGCCTCTCCCCTTTTGGAAGGTAAAAAAAAAAGAAAAAAAGAAAGAAAAAGAAAAAAAATGATAGCCCAGAATGCCCTTAAATGTTATTTTTGGGCGTCTAGAACACAAAAATTTCGCGAGGGCATGCCCCCGGACCCCCTAGGATAGTGGTGTCTCGATTGGCCCAAATTTGGGCCCCCTTTTAGGGCCCCCCTTTTTGGACATCTCTGGATCCGCCCCTGGTTATTTTTGATACTCACTGGTCAGGCTGATTTTGTGAAATACTATGCAGTAATAATATTGGTAATAACTTTATTTTATTTAAGTTGTTTAACAATATGGACATAGTTGTTTGATTATTTTATGAATAAGTAAATTATTAATTAATTATGAAGATAAATACATTGTAATTAATTTTTATTTAAATATTGTTTTAAGACTTTTAATAGTCAAACATTTTTTTTGGTCATCCATAGTATTTATGTCTATAAACATCATCCTAAGGCTAAATATTTTTGTTAAAATGTTTATCATCTGGGTTTTTTGAAAAACTTATTTTTTATTTGAAGAATTTATGTTGTAGAATTATATTTAGTGTTGTATATTTATTTAGAACAAAAATATTAAGAAATAGTATAAAATGAGGCAGGAGAAAACTGGTCTTTAGCCTGATCTGGGAATGTTTAGAGTTATAGTTTAAATCTGTTCTGGAAAGGTGTAGACTGGTTTCCTCCTGAAGGTGGGGGTGGTGATGAAAATTGAAAATGAAGAACTGGGGTGTGAAATTGAGAATTTGGAACTTAATAGTACTTTGTATTATTTTAACTAAGTGGAACTAAACTGCTGGTGTGAGTGCATTCTCAGCCTACGCCCATGATAAATGGTGACATTAAGTGATTTTTGTTTTGTCTTTCAGCAAAAAAATCAGTATCTGCCATTTGTCAGAATTCTACTACACCCGTTACAGTATTTACCAGCAATTGTGTTTACATTTTCGAGAGCAAAATGCAGAGATAATGCGCTGACTTTACAGGCTGTTGACCTGACAGAACGAAATGAGAAAAGTGAAATTCAAGTTTTTTTAACCACATCTTTGGAAGCCCTGTCAGATTCAAACATGCAATTAGTCCAGGTTACCCTTTTCATAAATCTTCAATTTGTGAATTTTTATCGCATGAAAACAAAAGATATTTGAAATTTGATTGTTACTCTTTGTAAATTAACATGTATTTGTTTACCTTAGACAGCACGTTTCTTCTGGCTATCAGATATTATTAGCTGCGATGTTTCGGCTAACTGAATCCTGCTTGGATGACGTCAGGCTATTAGCAAGCTGTATCACTCCACCCATCCTCTACCATACAGCCCCTGCACGGCCTGCAATAACAACTAGCCGAAATACCACAGCTGATATTTTGTATATTTACAAAGAATAACAATAACATCACTCTATTTAAAACCAAATGAAATTGTTTAATTAAAAAATATTTGAGTTTTGTCCTCTGGTGTGACATGTTTTGTAATTATGTTTCTGATCTAGAAAAATGCATTTCAGTATTTTATTTTTGTTTGTACTGTACTTCCAATGGCAATACAGTTTAAACAAAATATCAGCACAGCACAGTCATTAATATTTTATCAGTGTATTCAGTAGGCCTAGATTCTAAGTTGGGAAAATAATTTCTGATCTGGTTTAAATGAGCTCTAACACATCTATTAGTATTTTGCTGTGTGTGGTTATACGCTTTTTCCGGCTTACTTCCAAAAGACAAGACAGTAGTCAAAACATGCAAACATGAAGAATTTACGCAGTCTTCTGGATATTACTGCTTGCTTGTGGAAGTGCCATGGCAGACCATGCCGATTTATTGGAGACTCTTGTGACTCCCTCTGAAATGAGTGGCTCTTAAATATCTAAGTTAGATAATAATAGTTCAATGAATTATGGGTAATTTTGTTTACCAGTGAGCCCTCTATTGTGTTAATTCTGATTACTGATTCTGGATACTCTGCTTAATAATTATTAACGTCATTTGTATTTATTGTTATTTTAAAAAAAGCAAATTTTGATTGCCAAATTGCATTGCATTTTTCAGATTATGGAGTTGAGGGAGATGCTGGAGAGGGGCATAGCTTATCACCACAGCGGAGTCTTACCTCGTATGAAGGAAATTGTGGAACATCTGTTCCAAAGGGGTCTTGTGAAGGTGCTCAGATGATACAATAAATGATTTTAACAGAATAGAATTCATTAAATTATGTCTACATAGCTCTCAATTAGCCATCATAGAGGCTCTCCTTGTTTCTACTTTAGTTCGTGTAGGCTATTGAGTGTGTCTTGGTGGTCAGCCCAACGTTTTCTTCACTATTTCTTAAGCAGAGGCTGATGCAGGGGATGCAGACGAATTATGATCGCATCCCTCTAAAAGAAAATAATTGTAGTATTGTTGATGAAAATAAATGAAATTTAATTTGGAGTGCAATTTCCAGGCATCTAGAGGTCCTTATTCTCAACATGTTCAAACCTCAGCCAGGCCCCAACCATGGTGGGGCTGAGGTAGTGTGGACTTTCCTACGCACACCTTTACCCCCAAATACTGCAACCTTCCCTGTTCAGAATAACATAGAAATGATATCAGATTCTTTTTAATCATTCAAATGAATCAACATTTAAAAAATTGTTCTTTAGACTAGCTATCTTCATATTTCTATATGAAAAGGATATCTATTTTATTGGTCATATTATATAAGTAGTGTATATTTATTTTTTAGGTCCTGTTTGCTACAGAGACATTTGCTAGTGGTGTGAATATGCCAGCAAGGACTGTGATCTTTGACTCCATTAATGAAAAGTTTGATGGAGAGAAGAAACGTACTGTTAATTCAGCCGAATACATTCAGATGGCTGGCAGAGCAGGTAGAAGAGGCAAAGATTCATGTGGTTTCTCTATTATTCTATGTGGAGATCGCGTTCCAAAGGCTTCAATATTAAGAAGTTTACAACAAGTAAGTTGAACTTTCTTTTGTGCAGCAGTGGTAATTGTTGACAGGGGATCTGACAAGTCATAAGAACACCAAATGAAGAGGCAGCTTATATGACCTAGATGAGGTGTCAGCAATGACCCCTGCTGGAGGCTTTAAAGCAGTTCATTTCCACATTAACACACACACACAATAATAATTGATAAATGTATCAAAACATTTAAATGTAATGGAAAAGGGTCGCCACAGCAAACAAGCTTTATAACGGGCGCCCCTTTATTATAAAATAATTTAAAATAAACTACAGTATAAAAAAATACATTAATAAATAAAACAAATCAAATAAATTCATTACATATTCTAAGTATATGTTCTGCATGATTACATAGAGCACAATCATTTATACATAGCTTACCATTATACAGTTTTCATAATAATGGTTATTTAATTTTCTTTTATACAATATATACATTCACTGTTCTTAAGTTTTAATCCTTTATTAATATAGTTTCAGAATTAGTTTTAATGAATAGCAGCAAAGATAGATTCTGCTAATGGGTGTTGCATACAATTCTTATGGCTTTACTTTGTCGACACAGTAATGCCCTCATTAGTGTAATGTTAAAATTGATCAAATATACACTTTTACAAATTCTTTTTAAATATTAAGAATGAATCTATTTTTCACCCATAGGGGAAGCCTTGTCCTGTGGAATCACAATTTCACCTCAAGGATACTATGATCCTGAATCTACTTAATAGGGCTAAGTTTGGAGTACAGGATATTCTGAGGAAAAGTTTTGCAGAGTATAGCAGAGATTCTACGGAAAAAGAACTTCTAGCTTTGAAGCAGAAGTTAAATGACATGGAACCTGTACCTTGTGACTTGTGCAAAGAGGATCTGGAACAGTACTATGACACATGCAAAAGGATTCATACGTTAAGATCTGATTTACAGGTAGGATATTAGTGAAGTTTAGTGTAAGGTATGGACAGAAAGAAATAAATTAATACATCATTATTTTAAAAAAAAAAATAACATATAGTTATATTTTGCTTAATTAACCTTTGACAAATTGTTCAATCTGAAATCATCCCGTACATCCCTTGAGTTTTGCTTGTTCCTTCATATTGCAAGGCTGAATGAAAATTTAAGGAATTTTGTGAATCAGTGAACCCTAATATCTAAGGAAACTGAAAAATGTTAATAAGAGTAAACTATAATGTTTACACACCGTATTAGTTTAATTAAATTTTTCAAAAGTATACTTCAGCCGTGCAAGGATTTATTCATGCTTTAAATCTAACATTTTGATCCACTAGTTCATGATATGTAACTGTACTAATTGCTTATTATTATCATTTACATTATTATATCATCAATTCATAGCATTTTTGATCATGATTATACTTATATTATTTATATATTTATTTCAATAGTATCCCATATTTTTTCCTCTTCAGTCTGAATCTATTATGGATCCTGAGGCACTACCAATTGGTCGAATTGTTGTTGTCAATTCAGAAAAACACAAGAATCATTTTGGGATCATCATATCTAACGTTAACACAGATTCAAATATGGTCAAAGCTGTTGTGATATGTAGTAAAAAAGCGTCTACGGGGGAACCAAAAACAGAGCTAAAAGTTCCTATGATTTTAAAGACGGAAGTGTTTCTGCCAACGAGTGACTTCAGCCATTGCTCTGAAGTTGTAGAGTTTGATACTGATGATTTTACCATAACAAATCTTGTAGTTGCTATACCAGAAGAACTTGCTCAATCAAGGTGAACAAATCACATTCTAAACAAGCATAAGATACAAAACAAACTAAACTATAATACCATAACTGCAATATTAAACTTGAGCATAGGCTGGCTGTTTCCTCCCCTAACCCTCCAGGCAGCTGTTTACTGCTGGCTACTTTTGGTATTTCTCCACTTGTTATTTTCTTTTGTACAGTATAGTCAATTCAAGAACATTTAAACAGAAGCATTACTGATAAAACCTTGAAAGAAACCCAATGCAGGGGCGGATCTGTCTCTTATACACATCTAGATGTGTATAATTGGGAGGTAAAAAAAAGAAAAAAAAGGAAAAAAAGAGAGAAAAAGAAAAAAATGATAGCCCAGAATGCCTCAAATGTTATGTTCGTGCGTCTAGAACACAGAAATTTCGCGGGGTGTTGTCTCAATCAGCCCAACTTTCGGCAATGGGCCTTATCTCGAGAAGAAGCCCACATCTAATTGAAGCCCCCCTCTTCAGTTTTGCCAAATTACTCTCAAAATCTTCTTTTCAAGAAAGCATGGCTTTTTTTTCAGAAAGTACAGTACACTTTACTTGAATTTTAAAGAAACAAAATTAATAAAAAAACAAGCTTGGGGGTCAAAAAATTTCTCAAGCGTGATAGTCCGATTCACTGGTATGACGTCATACTTCTGTTTGCTTGACTTGTGTTCGCAGTGTTTGACTTCTTTCTTCGTGTATTTTGGCCTAATTTAGTTATCAGTTGGATTTTTATTAAAAAACAAATGTCCCAAGACAAGATACTTGCAGCAATTAGGCTATATTTCTGCAAAAAATGCAATCTATAGTCTGGACCGTTTGAAAATTTCCGTAGGGGTGTACCGTAGGGCTAAGCCAATCCCGCCAACATGAAAGTGTGGACTAGGGAAAGAGAGATCTCAGCATTTGTTCACTTTACATTGTACTATGTGTACTGTTAAATATGTGTTCAAATGCAAGTTTTTAACAAAAGAATATTGGCTGTGCAAATTTAATTTTGTTAGTATTTTAACCTCATAATGAAAATGAAACAAACCCAATGTTTTTAATTGGTTGATCCAAACTGCTTCTACAGCGGGGTTGATTTGACCTCAGTTCGCTGCTTTCGTGATAGCTGGACTAGCAAATGATAAAAAGTGGCAAAAACGTTTCGATATGCCCCTCCTTTTTACTTTGCAATTAGCCTCGAGAGGTAGCCCATCTCGAAAAGAAGCCATCCAAAGGTGGCCAAAAAAAAGAAGCCCAGGGCTTCTATTTGAAGTTTTACGGTACCGTCCTGTAATTTTTTATATTATTAAGTATTATATTATCATTACAATTGTATTAACTGACATTCTAATAATAAATAATAGGATTTGACCACTTTTGCATTTTCACAACTATTTACTAACTTTTGATAATCTACTTTTTGCAGTGTATCTTCCACTATGCTCACTAAAAAAGTTGTCCAGATGATGTGTAGGTTACGCACAAAGGATATTCCCTTGTTCATTCCTCAGACTGTTTCACAGGAATTTATTTTCAAATTTAAAGAGAGAGAGGATCTAGAAAAGCAGATTTTTGGATATAAATGCCTTCAGTGTAAACACTTAACTAAACATGTAGGTCTAATTTATCTTGGATTTATTTTTTCAAAACTTTTATAGCGATATTAGAAATATCATATATTAAAATTTGTAAAACAAATAGGCATAATTGTAAAGAAAAGAAACATCTGACAGTAAAGATTATCGTAGTCTAGCATTTGAATCTGACCATTGCTTTCAATTTTTAATTTTTGTTGTACATTTTCAGTATGAAATTGTTGAAAATCAGAAAATACTGGAGGAGAAAATAGCAGAAGTTGAAGAACAGCTCTCTCAGAGACACTTGCTTCTGCTTCCACAGTTTGAACAAAGACAGAAGGTATTTAAACATATAGTATTTAAAAAATAATATGTTAAGATTATACCTATATTTTAACTTTCTTGGTGTCAAACTTGGTTTTGAAGAATCTGAATTGAGAACATTTTCTATTTTTACTTTTGTGCTACTGAAAGAACCTATAACTACTATATTTTTAATTTTAAAAAAATGTATCTCAAAATGTGATATATGCAGAAGGTGTCAAGTGGACCATTGTGACTGTTTGTTGGTACACTGTACTACAAACGAATAAACTATACAAGATGTATACTTCTTTGTAAACTTGTTTTAATATTAAACAATCCACACTTCAATGAATTGATTGTTGCTTGAAATGCTCTATCTGTTAAAATTTAAATTATCAGACAATAACTAAAATAAATGACATATTTTATCTATGTCAGATATGATATCTATTTTTTTTTTCCAAATGGAAAGCCATTACTTAATATTAACTGTTAATTTTGGCTTCCAGATGTTTGGAATCTAATATTGAAATATACTGTATCTGTCTAGAGATTGGAGACCATAAGGGATGTAACAAAGGAATTATGCATGGCATTGACCTCAGATAATATGTGAAGTTTTCTGGGACCCTAACAGTACCTTGGTATTTGTTAGACGAGAAAATATCTTTGAGCTTTGTCAGACATCCAAGTGGGGGCACCAAGTACCAAGTTTGATGAGTGTCCATTAAATTCATTATACACTAAGGTTTAAGAATGATATCCTTGTTCTCCTTTAGGTCATATATTATTTTATTCATGGGGCTAACAAAAGAGATTCTTATTTAGTTTACTATGTAAGGTGAGACCTTATTTATACCTTGTTTCACAAACTTATTTTTTGTTAGTTTTTGTAAGTTTGTTAGAGGAGGGCTTAAGCATAATAAAAATAAATATAACATTTCATTTTTTAAATAAAATTTCTATTCTATTTTATTATTGATCGCATAACTGGCAAAAAATAAAATTTTGCTTTTATTTATACAAAATCACCATTTTTGGTGATCGGGATGTTCACTAAACAAGATAATAAATTTCTTGTCTAAATTTACTATGTAAGCACACTACAACTTAAGTCTTGTGCATTTTGATAAACACTTTTACAACTGTATGTTTTCAACATTAAAATGCACATATTTTATGTAAGTATTTTATGATGAACAGTTAATTAATTATTAATCTTAATATATTTTGTGTAATAATGCAATAATGTAAAAACATTGAAATTATATTTTTTTAAACTTATAATAGAAGCATATTTTGGATTTTTTGTGATATGCTAAAAAAGATGTAAAATTCAAATTAAATACTTTAATTGATAAGTTTGTATAATTTAGTTAAACAATAGAATATGTATGTATTGTTTTAGTATTGTCATCTTGAATGCTGTGTTGTTGTAGATATGAAAGTCCAGGTTTAAGAAGGATATCCTTGTTCTCCTTTAGGTCATATATTATTTTATTCATGGGGCTAACAAAAGAGATTCTTATTTAGTTTACTATGTAAGGTGAGACCTTATTTATAATTTTAATATATTTTGTGTAATAATGCAATAATGTAAAAATATTGAAATTATATTTTTTTAAACTTATAATAGAAGCATATTTTGGATTTTTTGTGATATGCTAAAAAAGATGTAAAATTCAAATTAAATACTTTAATTGATAAGTTTGTATAATTTAGTTAAACAATAGAATATGTATGTATTGTTTTAGTATTGTTCTTTGCAAATATAAATCTTGAATTTTGATTCTTATTACCTTTTATATAATAAGGTATTAAATTATAAATTGAATACCAGCATATTTAACAGAATGTAGAATGTAGATAATAATCAAGTATTCATGATATTAATTAGAATAATAGGTTATTTTCTTAAAATGTGTTGTATTTTTCATCAATTTGGGTCCGTTTGGTTCCATCATTAAGGATTTTAGTTCGGAAGACCTGCCAATTTGTTTGCTTAGGAAGTATGAGAAGATATCCCTACGCTTCATTAAAGCTGAATTGGATTATCATTTTTTACACAATAATAGGTATATTGTTAAAGAACAAATTATATACATGTATTTTAAATGATGAGCAATATTGGATCTTGCATTTTTATTCTTATTACCATTTAAATGATAAGGTATTATAATATATATTGAATATATTTAAGAGAATATAGACAGGTAAGCCAACAAACAATGAAATGGTGTCAATCCACTACCATTTAAAAAAAATTATTCCACTTCAAGATAAACAGTGATATTATTCAGTTACCATATAAAGCTCAAAGAACTCGGATTACAACGTTACAATTCTATAAAATTATTGCATCATATTGTGTTTTGGTGACAGGTAAATTTGGTTACTTTCATTATCATAATAAAGTCTATTCATATTTATTTGTTTTAGTATAATTTTCTTCTTGAATGTGGCGAATTTTACATTTCTGCTGAGTAAAGCAGATTCTTTTGAAAAAATAATCCCCCAAAAAACTATTTGATTTTGCTTAAAGTTGCATTCATTTCCAATATGAAATGAAATGTCCCTATTCTTACATACTGAATTGCTTTTCCTAATCGATTCTGCAAGGAGGTATAATAATCTTTGCTTCGATTGGCTTCCCTAAACGAACATTCGGATTTTGTGTGAATGTCCCTTAATTCATGAACGTTTCCTGTATGTACAGTACTCTTATTTTTCTCTGTTTCAAAATTTGCACAAGACTCCCGTGGAATTGGTAAGTGAAATTCATCAATGTTGCTATTTATAGGTAGCATCTGTTTGTGTGTTGAAAAAAAACACTCTTGCATTAATACTGCACTTAATATTTTTTTTCCCCTTTTTTTTTACAGCCACTAATAACAATATATTATTATGTTAAGAGAAAATTCTGCATTGTTTAATAAATATAAGTGCAGTTATAATTTTTATAAAAGATATTTAACAAATAATTAACATAATCATTACTATTATTACTTTCATTATTATTATTATTATTATTATTATTATTATTATTATCATTATTGGGAATTAATATTACATTGTTTCATAAAGTTTAAGTGAGCGCTGTAATTTCCTTATTTTAGATAATAAATCTAATCTGTATCTGTAAATATATAGTCAATACTAACACACCTGATATTCAGGTTTCTTCACAAACCAGTTTAAAAACTTTATTGTCTCATATTCAATTTCTCGACAGGATAGAATATATAAATTGGCCTATTCAACATAGTTTTCAAGATTGACTGGATTTTACAAGTTGGTTTTTTTCTTTTCTTAGTTTTTTTTCAAAAATATGTTAATGTTGGAAGCGCATAAAATGAAACATACCCTTTTCAATCTTGCGTTTGTGCTGCAGGTGCTGGTCCACCCTTGCCCTCAAAAGTCTGCAATTTTGAACCGGACACCTGCACCTATCTGATTTTCCCCGAGTGCGTTGCAAGCTGCACAGGTCACCAAGCGTAGTTGCTTTTTTTTGGTCCAACTTGTGCTTCCTGACGAGGTGTCGGGGAACGGGCAAGTCTTTGGGAATCGTTTTTGCTTGGGCTGAAAATATAATTTGTGATTATCGTTAAACAGCAATGAACAGTTTTCCTTAATTTGGATTTAAGAGGCATTAACATTTTAATGTTCAATCATTGAAGTTTGTAAGGTGGTAAAAATTTCCAATTAACTATCTTAATGATTACACTGATTGTTGTCTGCAACCAAAAAAAGAAAATTTACATTTTTCAGTAATATGTTCTGTAATCCGCTTTTCTAATTTAGAATCTTAACTGGGTAGTTAAAATTTATGATGTTGCATCGTAAACAATGACAGATAAAAAGAATAACCTGATCGAGAAGGTAGTGATTTAAACATTGCAAATCATTGGTAATTTAAATTCATCAATATCGCTATTGATTGGTATCATTTGTTTGTGTGTTGAGAATACGCTCCTGTAATAATACGACACTTAAAATTTTTGTACACTGTCTAAATGCTACAAAACAGAGATGTACAAATTATTTCTACACATGTATTTACTGAATACAGTAATGCAGAATTTTCTCTGACTTAAAAACAATTAAACTACCTACTTTTGTTGGTTATCTTTCAGAGATTTCATCTTCTGATGGCGAATCAAAAGATAAATCATCCTGTGGCTGTAAAAAAAAGTTCAATAAAAAATATTAAAATGTCATTATGGAAGTTTAGGAGATAAGAAAAAACTGCAAAAATTGTGCACACTCTGTAAAAACTACTGCAGAATTTTCCCAAAAAAAGAACACATAAGAAGCCTGTTATTTACACTTTTAACTAAATTTTAAACAAATTAAATTCAATATTGTTTGGGACTACCTACTTTTTTTCTGAACATCGGTTGGCACCATGCTGAAAGCTGTAAATCAAAAATGAAATAAAAAAATAAACAAATGCCATATAGAATTATATAAGACCTATGCTACACGATGTACTATCTTGTCCTTTTTTTAACACTGTATTTACCTTTTTTTTTTTGGATGATTAATTGTAAAACCTAATTATATGTATATAAATAATTTATAATTATTTTTGTTAATTTTTTTTTCCTCAGTTAAATTTTACTTTCCAACATAAACAGTCCTGATGGTTGACAAGGTAACCTAATTGAGAAGGCGGTGATTACAATGTAGGTGTCATGGTAAATGTAATTATTTTTTTAATATTACTGTTTTAGTATTATTATATATTAGTATTATTTGCTTTATTTTATTAACCATTTTTTAAAATTTTATTTGCAACTGTATACTTATTTACTTCATACCTTACATTTGCTATTCTATAGTGCATGAAAATGTAATTAATATATGGAAGGAAGACAATAAATTTACAAGGCTGTGGTGGTTAACTAGAGCATGGAAGTATTGTATACCTCCATTCCTAGAGGCAACAGAAAAGAAATAGAGTGAGGTGTATGACAATTGCATAAGGGAGCATGTTGGCATATTAAGGTAGGATTAAGAAAAGATGACATAGACAAAATGCACTTGGTTGTTACAAGACAAGAAGTCATGAGGTAATAAAATTTAAAATTCCACCTTTAAATTGTTTAATTTGTATATACTGAAGTAAGTTATTAATTTAAAATGAAAAATTTGAATAAAAACAAAAATTCCCCCATCAATTTTTGGACAGTTACAAGTAAATATTAACTTTCCTATATTCTTTTACATACAAAAATCCTTACATAGATTACCAGCCAATTTAAGCTCTGCAGTAAAATGTCTTTGGAAGCTAATGGTTTAATTGATCCCTTTAAATGAGCTATTCAATTATATTTTAGGTATTTTGCACTGAGCCAATCACAGTGAAGCTTCAGTTGCAGTGGTAAATTCCCACTAGAAAATTATCTAAAGTGGGAAAATCCAACACGGAGATCAGTGTAAATATAGCTCTTTATTTTACTGGTACCATAACTCAGTAAGGCCAATCGTAGACCAAATATTTTCAAATTAATGATTAAAAATGTATAATATATAGGCATATTATAGGTTTTCCTGTACAGTACCTCATAATTTGACATTTTTGCATATTGAAACACAACGAATAACAACTACTCTCCTGGTACTCTTCCACAGGCCAGTGTCAAGAGGGAGGCTGAAAAGCAGGTAGGATCGATTGCTAAAGCTTTAAATAAGGAGGGTGGGTAAATGGTAGTGCTGTAAGGGTGCATAGAAAAAATTATTAGATTATTACTCTTTTTAACTGTTTTTATTTTGCAAGTATATTGGAAATATTGTATAAAAACTGGTTTAATTTCATTTTTTTTTTTAAAGAAAATGTATTTCCATTCGCAAAATTGCATTGTCTTTTTAAGCTGTTAAAATAAAAAAATTTTTCTTTTATTCCTGCATTAATTTTTCCCAAATTTTTTACGCTGGTAGTAGTGATAATCTAACATTTTTTTAAATTTGCCCTAAATCATTTTGTACTGTGCTCTACTCAGGTGTAACGTATCTCATTTAAGTCTATGAAGCAAAGAAAGAAGCTTAACTTCAACTTGTAAATGTTACACATTTTTTTGCAATTGATTTATTACACAGTCATGTTTGATTAAATTATTTTATCTGAGTCAAACCATCATGCATTTAGTTTGAAATGCAAAAAACTGTATAGATTAATAGTGCATAAAATAAGAACTAGATTTCGTAGGCCTTGCGTAGACTATGAAGTGTAGTGTACCTTCAATTTATATGTATTTTTTTTTTTATTTCTTTATTCAGCAACACAACTGTTTGTAGATTGCACTGTAAGTGTAGGCCTAATCAGGATAAAAATGCCACGCTTGAAATGAAAAAATATATCATCTGTTCTCCCAAATTTGGAGTGGTTTTAATAAAAGTAACATATTGGATATTGAGGGGTGTCCAATGCCTTGTCACCAAATTTATCTTAAAATATCAAGATCTTGACTACTGCTCGATTTATTTTTACAAGCAAAGGTTTTTAATTAATAGGAACACATTTTATAATAATAATAACAAATATTTATATAGTGCCAAAAACACTGAGAACACTGAGGATGAAATTGCCAAAAAAAAATAAGAACAATTTAAGGCTGGAGAAAAATTTAAATTAGGTTTTTTAATTTAAAAAAAACTATATTTTTTAGAAAAAACCAACAAAAAGACCCTTGTGTAAAATTCTGTCAGATGCGAGTACAGTATGTAATAATCCTATACCTACTGCTGTTGGGCCTACGTATTAATTTTGTAGCTTTGAAAAGTGTGTAAAATAAGAACATTTCAAGCCTGAAATTAGCCAAAAAATAAGATTGAGTCTGGGAAAAATGTTACTGGTTATTATTATTTTAAAAAGTGCTATTTGCTTGGCTGAATCTATGTAGTTTTCAACTCAGACGCCCATCACCATGACTATTTTTAGCAAATTATTAAAATCCTTGAGAAACCAATGCAAACATCGCAATCCTACAAACATGCTATTGTTTTGTTGACGGAAATGTGATTGAAAGCCTATAATTAGCCCTTCAAAATCCACCTGATATCTCCGAAAATGCTGATTGCAGAGAGTTTTAATCATGTTCAAAGATATCAAAATATTCATGTTTATGCTCTAAAGCCCTGGGACCGGATTTATCAAACTAGAAATCAGCTTAAGTTCATCTTAAATCCATTTTTTTGCTTAAGTCAAATTTATCATTATTGCCTTCAATTAAAAATTGCTTAAAATTAAATAGTCGATTGTACGCATGAACCATCTTAGATGATTTTAAGCTAAGATTTTGCTAAGATGATTTGATAAATCAGCTTTAGATATTTGCTTAGGGACTTTTGCTGGGCTGAGATTGATAAATCCTGGGCCTAGTTGACAGGCCATATTATTCTTAGAGTTGATCTGACAGGCCAAAGATAATCTCATCCGAGTCTGACCGTAAACACAAGACAGAACATGCCCGCATATAGAGTCCTGTATGGTTTGAATAAAATCGAAATGTATTTTTATAAGCACTGTTCTTTAGTTCAATAGCTGTCTATTATCATGTAAAATAATTAGGCTTACGAATATTAATATAAAACCAGGGAGCAGTTCCTGGTAAAACAAGCTAAAGTTGAAATTCATTCAGCCATACAATGTACCGAGCCAATCACAGTGAAGCTTCAGTTGCAGGCAGTAAATTCCCAATAGAAAATCGAACATGGAAATCAGTATAAATTAAAAAGCTAGTGCCTGTTTACTTTTCTGGTACAATCATTCTGTAAGGCCAATCGTAGACCAAATATTTTCAAATTAATGATTTAATATATAGGCATAATTTAGTTTTTCCTGTACCTCGATCGATTGCATAAGCTTTAAATGAGGAGGGTGGGTAAATGGTAGTGCTGTAATCATTTTGTACTATGTTCTAATCAAGTGTCTCATTAGTAAGTTTATGAAACTGAGAAAGAAGCTTTTAAGATAAAAAAAAAAAAACATTTAAAAAACATTTAAAAATATAAAAAACATAAAAAATAAAAATAAAAAGATAAAAAACATTTACAAGTTGAAATTAAAACTTCAACTTGTAAATGTTTTTTATCTGGGTCATACCATCATGCATTTAGTTTGAAATGCAAAAAAGATAATTATAATAATAGTGTAGTTTTATATAGCGCACATATCCATCTAATGTAAGATGCTCAGGGTGCTTGAAATGTGGACTAGGAACTCGATCAATGACTTTCTTAGCCCCTAAGGGTCCCTTCGTGTCCGTGCTACCCGTAAGCCCTGTACCAACAACTCTGGTCATCCACCACGGGTTCTGTCTGTTCCAGTACACCGGGGATCCCCCTACTCGTGTCGAAGGATGTACGGGTGCACATGAGCCACGATTTATAGTCCTTATCTGAGAAGACTTCTACCACAAGAACCATAAGCAAACTTGCCGTTCGAACCAGTGCCGATGTTATGGCCACCTCGCTGACGCCGCCACTATTCGTAGGCCTTGCGTAGTACCTTCAATTTACTTGTAACACAACCGTTTGTAGATTGCACTGTAAGTGTAATTAAGATAAAAATGCCATGCTTGAAATGAAAAAACATAGCATCTGTTTTCCCAAATTTTGAGTGGTGCAAATAAAAGTTAAATATTGGATACTGAGGATGTTTACACATGGTTAAAAATAGGACCACGAAAAGTAACCAGTGATCATTTTTTGGCATTATTTATTCTGTTTATGGCTTACGGTATATCATCTTGCTAAATTTCAAACCACCATGCGCACATTACCCAGGAATTGCATTTTTGTGTTTACTTTATTAAAAATGTGTTTATCAAACTATGTTTTAAATATTTTTTTTTCATTATTTTGTTTTTTAATTGCCTCAAGGTAAAATTTGGACCAGAGCTCTAAAGTATAATCAAAATAACCCAAAATGCCATATTTGATTTTTATGTTTTCAGGATTGTCATCTCATTTTCATACACAGACCACTCCAATAAACAGAAACAAGCTTCTGGTTTGACAATGGTAAGTCAAATGGAAATGTTTAGAATGTTTATGTGAGAGGCAGCACTTTATATATCATATATCCCCTAACAAGAGGTCCAAGTTTACTAACAGTTCATACAAATTATAAGAATAAGGTTTTGGATTCTTCTGCAACAGTGATCCAGATTTCCCTGTCAAAGAGGGTGCGACTGGTTAATGTACTGCATCAAATAATTATGTCTACATTCAACCTTTTTTATTTGCCAGTAAAGTAATGTATAACTACATTTGTCAATATTTGAAAATATGTAATCATTTACAGTGTTGACATGATAATGGTTTTTGTTCTTATTACTGTTATTATTCTGTTATTGAGTTTTATTACTGAAGTTAATATATTTATTTTATTAAGTTTCATATTTAAGAGTGATACTTTAAGAAATAATAATGTAAATTACAGAGAAGTAAATGGAAAGTAATTCCTGGTAACAATTATACAAAAAAAATTATATTAAATGTATGAAATTGTAACTATGATCATCGTGACAAGGATGAACCATCATCCAGTCAAGAAAGAGAGTTGTCCCAGCCATCTCAGGCATTTAGGGTCAATACATCTGTATCTGATAACATCACACTAGAAGTTCCTGGAATGGCTAATGAGGTAGGTGAATCCTAAAATAAAGTATTCAGTGTTTTGCTTTTATTATTTTGATTTAAATTTTTGAGACATATTTCAGACAGAAGTCCATAAAAAAATTATACCAAAAAAGAAATATATAGCTCATATATTAATTATGAAATTGTAATTATAATTAATGTGACCAGATTCAACCATCATCCAGTCAAAAAAGGAAGCCATCTCAGCTACCTCAGGCAGTTATGGTAAACACGTCTGTTGAAAACTTCACAAGGGAAGTTCCTAAAATGGCACATGAGGTAGGTGAAAACTAAAATATAGTATTCAGTGTGTAAAAAAATACAGTTTCCTTATTTACATAACTTAAGTATAATATTTCATAACCGTCTTGTAATATAGTTAATATTTCAAATTCATATTTCTTTTGCAAGATCATTCCTCAGCATTGTAAATACGATAGTCTGATATTTTTTTCTGGTTTTGATCTAGAATTGTGGCCTTTCTTGTGTGTGTGTGGATTGTTTTTTGCTATCCCTATATGTTCACAACTCTGCTATTAACAAAAAAAGGAGTTGCTTTTACCAACTATATAGTTGTCACTATTGTAATACTTTTTACTTGATTATCAACTTTATTGTTATTATTACTATAATTATTTTAATTATTATATTTGTAAATTAAAGTTACTAAACTTGTTGCACAATGACCATACAGGGGTAGATTTAAAGGGCCTAGCCCCTCCACCCATTTGGAAAGTTTAATTTCAGAAAGAAAGAAAAAGAAATTATTGATCACCCAAAACACCACAGAGGTTATTCCCGGACATCTATGAAGCTGCCCCTGCTGTAATTTTGTTCTCTGTTTTTTCAATTTGTCTTAAGTAGATGTCACAAATTATTTTCTTTTATTGCAGTGGGAATTTAAGTTGGATGTGTTTCAGAAACAAGCTATACTGCATCTGGAAAAGAAACACAATGTGTTTGTATCAGCTCACACATCAGCTGGGAAAACGGTTGTTGCGGAATATGCTGTAGCTCTCTCTCTCGAACATGGTACCAAGTAAGTGTGTGATACAGAATATTCAAAATATGCCATTGCAAGGGTGGTTCCAGAGAGATGATTGGCGACATCCGGACCTCCCAGACCCCTGAAGTTTTAGAATGCCTTTTTTTGTATACCTCGAAGGAAAAACATTGTATACAGATGGACGTAAAAAGCTTTCTTTCATCACCAGACGTCCACCTATGTCTATTGATTAGTCAATTAGGCTATATTTATCATCATTAAAATCTTCATCATCACCACCACCACCATATTCATAATCACCATTATGATGATAATTTATCTGCAATTTGGGCATCTTAAGATTTATGGCATGGGTGCTGCGCAAACCTGAATTGTTAGAAATTTATCTACAAGAAGAAAAAAACTCCATTTGGTCTTCTTGAACAGGATTGGATACATAAAACCATTTTTTTCTGAGAGTTTATGGCAATGTTGTGGTAATAATAACATTACACTAATCACAGATCCTGTAAATATATAAAATAATAGATAGGCTTTTATATTTTCCCACATGTTTTACAATTCTCAATGATAGGTGGCACTCTTCAAAAGCTCTGTACACTGTCTGCGGTGAGGTACAAGCTTCGGCCGAGGCAATTTTTTTTCTTATTATGACTTAAATATTTTCTTGTTTTGTCTATATAAAGTAGTTCTCTCCATCTCTCTCTCCTTATTAATTTTACTATTACTTTATGTTTTTTTTTTCAAAAGCAGTTGAGTATAGGAACAATTTTACTAAAATTGTTTAAATGGATTATTTGTTTTGTTTTTTGTTTTGTTTTTGTTTTGTTTTTTTACTTTTTAATTTTCATTTACATCAATTCCTTCAATTGCACATCTGTGATTTTTTTTTCAGGGCAATATATACATCACCAATCAAGACATTGTCCAACCAGAAGTACTGGGATTTCAAGAATATATTTGGTCGTGAACATGTTGGCCTGCAGACAGGAGATATCCAATTGAATGAAAAAGCTTCCTGTGTCATCATGACAACTGAAATTCTAAGGTTTTTATTCAACAATATTTATAATCAGAGCAGAGAAGTTTATTGACTTAAAATAATGAACAATAATCTTAATATCATTTGTATGTGTATGTAAATTCAATTTTAGATACATTAATATTCAAGAATAATAAAGATTAAAAGGAGAGCTCCTTTATTTTCTTGTTTTATTACATTGATAGATATAATATAAGGAAATTATATGAGAATTCCTAATGAAAAAATATTTATATTTTATCGAAGAAAAAAGAAAGAACACATATCATGTTTTAACTATCCATTTGTTTGGGAGTCTTCAAATGAGAATGAGGGCTACACCATTAAACAGTGATTATTTATGCTCATGTATCATCATTCATTAAACACCTATTTTATACATTTGTTTTGTCATCGGGAGGTGACATAACAAAATCATTTTTTGGCGAAGGTGAACGTACAGTAGTCCGTCTGTCAAGGACCACCTGTTGGATAAATGCTGATGCAACCACTGTTCCCAGGGAGCTGCGTATGTGTTATACCGATATATGCTTTTTGTTTCAATGGCCGGAGTGATAATGCTACTACATACATTATTATGTATTAAGTTATTTCATTTCTGTTGTATTTGTCAATTTGTAATTTTTTTTTCAGGTCAAAACTGTATGATCAGGACCTCAGTGATCTGGAATGGGTCATCATTGATGAAGTACAATACATTGGTGATAAAGTGGTAGGTAATTATAATGTGTATAATTTGATATGGACCAGAATAGTTTTAATTTAGTTTTATAAAGATGATGTTGATATACTAAGTAAATATGAATTTATGATGATAAGAGATCAATTTTAATAATTATTTTAATATATAAATGTAGGTCTAGTGTTTTTACAGAACATTTTTAAGTACCAAATCCCAACAGGATTTTCGGTGATCATGTGCGTGTTCTCTGTTGTGTTGCCATAATCTTCAATTTTGGTGTTTCCAGGATAAATGCTATGACAATAATGGCATAATCCTCTTCTTAATTGAGTCCAAGTACAGCTTAAAATTCGCCCAGCCATAGCTGAACACACTCCTTTGCCTTGTGGATGTATCTGGCAAGATCAGTAATGGTGCGGGTATCCTCAAGGATGCTACATTACAAGAGATGTTGCATGGTCAGAGGCTCATTTCCAAAGTCACAAATGATAGGATTGGTGGAATAACTCTGTAATTATAATATAGTACTTATAATGTAAATAATAATATGACATATATGGGAGTGCATGCCTGTTTTTTTTTCTGTAGAGAGGAGTCGTTTGGGAGGAGGTTTTGATCATGCTACCAGATACTGTAAAACTGGTTCTTCTGAGTGCAACATTCAGTAACACTATGGAGTTTGCTAATTGGATTGTGTAAGTTTTAAAGTTTTGTATCGTATATTTATACCTCAGACCTGTATTTTATTTATATATTGTATCTGTATTTTTTAATATCTGTATGTTTTAATATTTTAATATCTGCATTTTTTATATAAATAGGTCTAATGTGATATTACAAGGAGATATATAT
>NW_022685291.1:2269421-2281460 GCF_011630105.1 Anneissia japonica
ATATACGCTGGACACTTTGACATAATTTGCGACGGTCTCATCGCTTGTAGAGAATTTCTAACTAAATTTCTTCCTGACTCCAACATTCAAGACATCACTTCGATCATTGAATTTATCTTATCACTCAACCACTTAAAAACATTACAAGCAAATTAAAGACACGACCATGGGTACCAAAATGGCGCGAGCATACACTAACATCTACTTTGAAGATTCATGCACTTACTGCCATCACCTACAGCCTTTACACTACGTCAGGTATATCTATGATACATTTTTCGTTTGACCACATAGCGAAGATTCTTTTTTTTTTCACCTCAAGCCAATCATTCACTGATATCGTCTTACCTCGATGTCCTTGTATGAGTCAGTGGTTATCCAAGCCCACGGATAACCATACTTACCTGTACTACAAGCGTGCCCATCCTGAAAATATCAAACCTTCCCTTATATATAGCCAGGACCTTAGAATAAAACGTATTTGCTCCACCGCAGAAACAAACACATTGGAATTCTCAAGCAAGTTGATTCAAAGTGAGTATCCACTAAAAGTCATTAAGCCTCCCATAAATCCCGTGAAGAACTCCTCATGTACAAACCCAAAATGGAATCCAAACGTCCATTGGTATTTGATCATAATTCTCGCATTAACGATCTGGCTAAAATTCTCAAACAAGACTTCAAACAAATTACAGCTAGCCTACCTAACATCAGAGCCTTTCATGAAGCCCCCATCTTAGCCAGGAGGCAACCCCCTAACCTTAAAGCTATTTTAACATCATTTATACTCCCGACCACCATCGCTATTCAAGGTAACCGACCATGTCAAAATTCCGGTGTTTACTATGTTGGGGAAACAGGTTGCCTTTTTACGTAACAGATGTAATAACCATAAAAGCTCTATCACAAAATACATATAACCTTCCTGTAGCTTAACATTTCAATCACTCAATGAATAGAATGAAATTCATTTTTATCGTTTTATCATCTATTTCCACTTTTTATAGTAAGTTATTATGTATAATATAACTTTTATTTTTCTCACCACACATAGGCCTATTTATTACAGCCATGGGATCATAGCCCTTTCTCAATCATTTAGGCCTAGTCATTGATCCTGACCACTGAGCCATGTAATTTGCTCAACATTTACTTACAGATTTGTTATGCTCTTCACAGTTTATTAGTTATACTATGTATTGTTTATCATGTCTAGTTAATATAGCCAGATTGCCATCTTTTACTTTAGACACTCTTACCCTGAGGAAGGCAGCAGGTGCTGCCAACAATCTTGTTTGATAAATGATGTCTCAAATTGTGTCAAAGTGTCTGGCGCATGTTCCAGAGATTCGCTGCTAAAAATAACTGCAAGAACAATCGTCATTTTTGTTCTGTTCATGCACACAGGATTTCCCGGGTATAATGCAAGTCCCCAAAATTGGGCCAATTTCGCGTTCATGGGGGGTTGGGATTATACCCAGGGAACTACAGTATAATAAAAGAGTGATTGTACTGTTACAGTATGTGTGATGTGAAAGATGTTTATAAATGTTGAACATGGTCCATGTTTTTTCAATACTAACATTTTTTAAAATTCATTCTTATACCTATATTTAACAGGAAGATAAAAAAACAATCAGTCTATGTAATTTGTACTGCAAAACGACCCGTGCCTCTGCATCATTACATTTATACTGGAACTCAGAACATCACAGAAAATCAACTGTTTGAAATTGTAGATGAGTCTAAACGTTTCAACAATGAAAAGTAAGGCCTAAGAAGGTGTTGAGATAAAAATCTACTAAAGATAAATGTTTTTTGTATTTTTTATGTACTTAACGTAATCATTTATTTATTTATTTAATAATTTATGTCAAAAGATATAACTGCTGATATGAGTAGAGCAATAAAAATGTATCTTGTAATTAATTATTAATTAAATTAAATGATAAATTTAGACTATAATCATTTATAATAACATTACTTCACAAATTCCAATACAAAATATATTCACTCTCATTACCGCTATCTTGAACTTCAACCACAATTATCACAACCTCCATCCTCATAATGCAAAATCATAATTACCATCATTATAATAGTGGAAGAGCAATATCTTTTACACATTCGCAACCTTTTTTTTTATGATTTCAGAAGAATTATATTTGTAGATCCAATTACAGCAGTATTGAAATTTATGAAATTGAAAGAACTATCACTACAATATACTTTGGAGTTTGAATAATTTGAATATTTAAATATAGAACCGTGGAGAGACTAGGTGCCTGGTTCAGTTCTCATTGTGTTTCAGCTGAAGGGCTGAAATACAAGCACACTGTCTTTTGAATGAGACGTTCAAGCCGTCGGTCCTGTGTACATTTATGGCCCATGTGCACGTTGAAGAACGCAGTACACGCTTTGGTAAAGAGTAGGAGATGTCTCCCAATGTACTGTCCAATCAACACTAGATGTTTACACCAAATAAATCCAATCCAACACAAATAAGAATTAAATTTTTAGCAAAATTGATTTATTGAGGAACTTCAGAAGTTTCAATAGGCAAGGAATCTTTATGCTTATTCTGCAACAGTACAATAATATAATAACGATATATTGTACTGTTAAACCTAGGTAGAAACATGTATCATGTATGACAAATAAAGAAATCGGAAGTCTGCTAATCACAATATCATTTTTATAGCTATCGAAGAGCTTGGGCTGCGTATGAAAACCAAAAGAGAGCAGGTTTACGAAATGTCAAGGTACTGTTTGATATTGTCTTATGCTTATAATATATATTCAGTATTCTTATAATAATATAATAAAAAAACAATTTCAAGTTCATCTAGTATATACTTAAAAATTTCAAATAGATTGATACTAGTTAATTTTTGGTTGCGTAATTTCTATAACAGTTATTTCAAGCTGGGGTTTCATAATATTTTCTTGAATTGTATATGTAAAACAACCATTTTTGTTGACATATATTGCAACTCTGCCACCATCACAATTTCAGTCCCTCCAGAAAATATCATACCCGTTTATTGCAATGTCGATATCCTTAATTTCATTGCAAAGGCATGTTTCATTTTAATAATACAAAAATGTCAATTTTGTTGTTCTTTAAGAGAAGTTTAAATTCATCAAATTTACCAGGGAGAGTTGCAATGTTAAGACCTGCTATGTTAAAACCTTTGTCATCAAATATTTTACATTTTTCTGTGAATAAATTAATGTTTTCAAAACTACACTTGAGTGTCCACACTTGAGTGTCCACTAAGGTCCATGTCATTTTCCTTGAGGGTGATTCTTTCCATGTTTGGCGTACCTTCTTCATTGCCAAGCTTTCATTGTTGGGTGTTGTAATATTCACACAGTTTGTGCTTATTCCCTTCTTGGTTACATTGCCAGCAAGTTTGGCTTACCATGTCTGCAGACTCGTGATGTATGCCCCCTCTCACCACAATGGTAACAGTAATTAAGTGAAGATGAGTTACGCTCTTTCCTGATGAAGGTAATATACAAATTACTTTATTGATGCTCTTCAGTAGTTTGGTGGTTCTTTTGTTGAGGTGGAGGCCGTGTGGTGTGAAACTTGTTTGGTCAATTTCATTCTGGTTTAGAAAAGTGTAATTGTTGTCAATGAAGTTCCATCCATACAACAATTTCAGGGTGGCATTTACTTTTTGCACTCGTTGATTTGCAACTTTGCTGTCAAGCCGTGGGCAAATGCTTGACACTTGCATATTTCCTGAGATCTGTAAAACTATGTATGATGTGAGGTTTTGGAAGACATTCTTCAGGTTGGTAATATCCAAGTTATCCTTACAGTAATCATTGGTTCCCACAGGCAAAATAATATCAAATTCTTTCACTAGTTTAAGCATTTGAGATGTAGTGGCACCATGATGTGTTTTGACGGACATGTTTTGTAATCCTCTTGTTTTAACATGTTTTACCATTAAATTGCCAATAACTAAATTTTTTTGTTTTGCTGATGACTTGTTTTCATCTCTAGAGTGGCGGACATATGTCACGTTGTGTTTGAATTTTTCTACATTGTCATTCAATACTTCATATCCATTTTTGGTATGCTCAGGTTGCCTGACATAAAAACTAAAAGGCTCAGTAGTAAACTGGTGTGATGACTTAATTGATAACTTGTTAAGACAAAGAGCAGAGCTTAGGAATAGACTAGAAAGGTTACCTTAAATACACTTTGTTTAGCATGGAAACCAGTCCAGATGTTGATGAAACAGCATCCTTGTGCAATCAGCAAATAGTTGATAGTAAAATTATAGGTGAATGTCAATGGGTGAAAAATGTAAGTCCTACCTTCTAAGAGGCTTCACACATCTTGTGTGGATGTTAATGAAGGATCTGGGTTTTTTGAAAAAAAAAATGGTGAGAGCAGCCATATATATAAAACTTTATGGTGTTTTTTAACCATTCTCCCCTCTAATCGAATATGTCCTGAAAACTTTTATGTTTTATGCTTTATTTAGTGAGGTGACCTCTTCTAAATCGACACAAATCATGTCCATATCCTATTCTACAAGGAACAGAATGCATTTTTTCAGTTCAAAAGTGTGTATTCTAAATACATGATAAGGTGATTGAATTTAATATAATTGGAAAGTAGATAATGATAAGTATTAATATTAAGTGACTTTTGTTTTGTCTTTCAGCAAAGAAATCAGTACTTGCCATTTGTCACAATGGTACTATACCAATTAGATTATTTACCAGCACTTGTGTTTACATTCGCGAAAGCAAAATGCAGAGATACTGCATTGACTTTACTGGGCGCTGATCTGACAAGCCGAAAAGAGAAGAGTGAAATTGCAGTTTTTTTGAATAACTCCTTGAAAAGCTTGACAGAGTCAGACAAGAAATTATTCCAGGTCACCCTTTTCATAAATTTTTTGAATTTGTAAATTTCCTTGTATGAAAACAAAAAAATGTTCATTGGTGTTGTTAGATTACAAATGTTTATTTTCCTTTATAGCTTGCCGTCTCTAGGAAATGTTTTCCAGTATTTTATTTATTTTGCTTATTTTATCTCCTGGAGATTTATGGGAGACCCTTGTGGCTCTGAGATAGTGACCCATGAGATTAGTGACCCTTGAATATCTAAACTAGATATTAATATTTGAGTGAATTATGGGTAATGAAATCATTGTTTGGATTCTTTGTTTACTTGTTAGTTAAAAACGAGTGAAATTAAGATTTATGAGCTGGATACTCTGCTTAATTGTTATTTTTGTTTTTATTGTTATTAATTTTAAAAAGCATATTTTGATTTTTAAATCACATTGCATTTTTCAGATCATTCAGTTGAAGGAGATGCTGATGATGGGTATAGCTTATCACCACAGTGGAGTCTTGCCACTTTTGAAGGAAATTGTAGAACATCTGTTCCAAAAGGGTCTTGTGAAGGTGCTCAGATGATAAGATAAAAAAATATGAATAACAGAATAGCATTCATTTTAAAATCATATTTTAATTTACACAGCTCTAAATTAGCTCTCATGGAGGCTTCTTTCTTTTAAAGAGTCCTCTTATCTCCTTGTTTCTACTTCAGTTCCAATAGGCTTGAGGTTATTAACATTATGCGCTATAAAAATATTGATTAGTATTATTATAAGTGGTGTATATTTAACTTGATTTTTAGGTCCTATTTGCTACAGAGACATTTGCTAGCGGTGTAAATATGCCAGCAAGAACTGTGATCTTTGACTCCATTAATGAAAAGTATGATAGAGTGAAGAGACGTACTGTTAATTCAGCCGAATACATTCAGATGGCTGGCAGAGCAGGTAGAAGAGGCAAGGATGACCATGGTTTCTCTATCATTCTATGCGGAGATCGCATTCCTAATGATTCAATATTAAGAAGTTTCCAACAAGTAAGTTGAAAGGGATAGTATTTTGGTGTGAATGACACCAAGGATAGCCTACTAAATCTGAAGACTTATTTCCAGTGGGGTCCTTCAGGTGGTGTACTGCGTTCCTTAACGTCCACATGGGCCATTGCACACAGGACCAACAGCTTAAATGTCTCATCGAAAGACGGTACACTTTGTTTAGCAGTTGGTAGCTCCAGAAATTTGTTGACAGGGGATCCAACAAGTCTAAGGGGTCCAAAAGAAGGGGTAACTTATTGCCTATGTGAGGGGTCAGCAATGACCCCTGCATACCTGACAACCTTGAGAAATTTCAAAGAGTAAGATCGGGTGACATAGTGAGTGCCTAAGGCACGAACAGTGGCTGGGGCCAGGGGGCTGCCAAGGGCTCCCGGTTGGGGTCCAGGGCTAGGCCCCGCCTGATGCTTTGGCTTAAATGGCATCTAATCGATATTATTGAGTTTATAATGATCTCAGATACAGTCGTTATTGAAAGATAGGTTAAGATAACGAAAGGCATTTTCCCTTCTTATGAAAATTCATTAAAAATTGAAAAGGAAACAAAATTTACTCAAATTTTAGGATAAGCGTAAGTTTTGCCGTTGTTTGCATAAGTCTTGGAAGATTTGATTGGAATACGCAAGACTTTACGGCAAATGCGTATGGGTTGACAGGTCTGCCCCTGTTTTAAGAGCGAGAAAATTCACTTTAATATGTATTAATGCTTTAAATTCACTTTGTCACTACAGTAATGATGCTGATTAGTAAGTGTAATGGAATTAATCTATTTTTTACCCATAGGGAAAGGCTTGTCCTGTTGAATCTCAGTTTTACCTCAAGGATAGCATGATCCTAAATTTACTTCATAGGGCTAAGTTCCGAATACAGGATATCCTCAAGCAAAGCTTTGCAGAGTATTGCAGAGATTTATCTAGGGAAACGGAACTTTTAGCTTTGAAACATAGGTTAAATGACATCAAACCTGCACCTTGTGGCCTGTGCGAAGAGGATCTGGAACAGTACTATTACACATACAAAAAGATTAATAGTTTAAGACCATATTTACAGGTAAGATTAGTGAAGGTAAGCATAGACAGAAAGTAATTATATAATAATAATAATAATAATAATAATAATAATAATAATAATAATAATAGTAATTATATATAATTTAACAATCAACAAGAACAGTTGAATTTTAAAAGTCATTTATAGATGTTCCATTTATTTGTGACTTTGAATATTAAATTGTATGAATATGAGCACCAGTAGAAATACAAGAATAACCATATGAATCAGTTGGGGCAGGGAGTTGTAATGTTGGGACAAGTAATTTCCATCAGGCTATTCATTTTTGCTCCTAGAATTACGACACATGCCTAAGGAAGGATATTGCAGACTCTCGCCCAAATGTCATTGTCATTTGTTGACAAGTGATAATTGAAAAATTAAACATGAGCAAAAATCACCTCAAAATCATTTTAAGGTTGAATGAAAATTTAAGAAACTGAAAAAGTTAATACAAGAGTATTTGAGGCCTTGCAATTGTTTACACACATTATCGTTTATATTTATTAGCCACCTCAAGGAGTTTTTAAATATGTTCTTCATGTTGTTGTCACTGTCGTTGTCAGTCATTTGTTTGTTACAATTATAACTAAAGTTTGGTCTGATTGGTTTTAAACTTGGCAGAATGCAAGATGGTATTAAGAAGATAAAGCCTATTGTTTTTGGTGTGTTTGAATATGCTAATTGCTTATTTGCATTATTAATATTTTCACCAATCATGTAATAGGCTAGTTACCACGATTAAACTAAAGTTTGGTAAGTCCGATTCGTTTCAAACTTGCCAGAATGCCAGATGTTAATTGAGACAGCCTATTGTTTTTGGAATGTGTGTGAATAATATGCTGATTGTTCATCTACAATAATTCTGCTAATTGCCTCTGCGTAACTTCACCTCCTCTGAAACCGCAGGCAGGAATGTGCTCATGTCATACACTGGGGTTTCTATATGTCACGACCATATTCCGCTATTTTCAAGGCTGGATATTGGATGGCAACGAAAAAACAGCATAAACCAATGAATCACGTACCTTTTTCGCCATTTTTCGCGAGACATTTATGTTAAACAGCGTCTACGATATAGTATCGTTCTCGGAGATTTGGTTGAAAGACTTTGTTCTTGATTCAGAAATTGTGGTCCCCGATTTTAAACAGTACAGATGTGTTAGGCAGGACGGTAGACGTGGAGGAGGCGTTCTTATGTACATCCCAGATTAACTAGTCGTAGACCTATTTCACCCGGAAGATGATGTCAACGAAATAATATGGACTGAAGTGATTATATCTTGATCATCAAAATTACAGTACTTCACCAAATTTTACACAGGACATTTTGTCGGATCCTTGGAGTCATCCATTCGGTCCTATGGTGACTATAAACTCTTAATTGTTGGAGATTGTAATTTCTCAGACATACTTTGATGTCCTAATGGTACGTACCAAGCACCAGTAAACTCCATAACTAAACTGTTTACGGATACTGTTCTTGATGGACATAACCTCAAACGATGTAAACTTGAATGTTACTTGTAATAATAAAATCCTGGATTTAAACAATGATGATATGGTAAATGACATAAAAACTGGCAATAATGTTTTTCATACTGACCACAAGTTAATCTCCTTTAAGCTAAAATTTGACGGTTATTTTGATTTCGTAAATCAATTTGCCAGATACCAATTCAACTGTAAGAAAGCAACTTTTGAAGATCTAAATGTTCTATTAGATTTTAGTGAAAATGTCAGTGGTAGACTCAATATAATTTATGATGTTGTATGCTACCATATAGAGACCTTGTCCCAGTTGTAAAAGTTGTTAAAGCACATTGTGACCTTTGTGTTGGAAACATTGATGGAAACTTAACCTTTTCCATCCATGTGGACACCATTGTTAAAAAAGCGAACCGGCTGCTTGGACTGATGTGGAGAATTTTCAAACTTCTTACACCTCCCGCAAAATTTACTCTGTATACATTGTTAATTACTCCATCCCTTCACTTCTGTTCAGTTATCTACAACTCAATATCTCAAACTCATGCTACAGAATTGACCAGATTCATAATAAATTCATTAAGTTCATCAGCCCAGCAGCCGGTTCGCTTAGCTGTGAAGAATTTCTACCATCTACTAGACACAAAAGAAATGACCTTATTTTCCTTTTTAAATACTTAAATTCTAAGTTTGATTGTAACCGTGTGTCAAATTTTTATTTTCATGTTCCTGTGCATAAGCTTCGTATTAATCATTTGTTATAATTAGTTCAGTATTCCCGTGTTAATGTTTGTGAAAATGGTACTTTTTCGTTGAGTTGCCTCTTTTATACAATAATTTTGTTCAAATATTTACTAATATTGATATTTTTAATTGTAATTTTTCTACCTTTAATGTAATCCTTAATATTTGATATGTAAAATTAATTTTTATAGTATTTTATGTATTTTTTTAATCTTTAGGCATTTATTTTTATATCATATTGTATTTTTATGACAACCCTGTTTTTGGTGTTTGACACACTTTTGGGTCTTGAATAGATAAATAAAAATTAAAAAATAATTTACGTAAAATGGATCAGGAGGCAGGGGAGGATCCAGTAAGGGGAGAGGGGCACCTGCATCCCCGTTTTGCCTCTAAATTTTTTTAATTACTTCTATTTGCTACTCACTTACCTATTCTAAAACTGTTGAGTGCCCCTCACCCCTAGAAAAATTCTGGATCCACCCTTCATCAAATTTACTGAACAATAATTCCTCACAAGGACTACTCAGCAAAGAAACTCAAAACAGTATCTATAAAGACGTCCTTCAGAAAAATAATAAAATGGGGACCATAGCATCCACAACAATTGACTTCCCATAACAATCAACAATATATATTGCCACCTTTACCCACTCACTCAACACCATGCGGAGCATGGGTATATGCTAGTTTGTATAATTAATATTTCACTAATGAGGAAAGTTATGCTGAATACCCTCATACATAGATTCTGTAGAAAGGTAATATTTCCTTTTTCATTCCTCAGAATGTTTCACAGGAGAGAAATTATCTGGAAGAGCAACTTTCTGGATATAAATGTTGTCAGTGTAGACACCTTCGTATGCATGTAGGTCTAATTAATCTTGCCATTTATCTTTTATATACCTTTGTAATTATAAATTCTGTTTTTTGCAACAAAAAAAATTGGTGTATTGTAGAGATAAGATGCAGTTTATGACTAAAGTAGATTATGGTGAATGTGATAATGCTAAATAATGATGATGAATTGTCTGTTTTTACTTGGAAATTTGAAGTATGTATGCCAACTAAAAAAGAAACATCTTTTAAAGATAATATCTGACAGTAAATATTATCGTGGTCTAGCATTTGAATCTGACCATTACTTTCATTTTAAAATTTTATGTACAGTATGAAACATTTGAAAATCAACAAATACTGAAGGAGGAAATAGCGAAAGTTGAAGAAGAGCTCTCTGAAAGACCCTTGCTTCTGCTGCCACAGTTTCAACAAAGACAGAAGGTATTTAAATGTTGAAGGATCTGAATTTGAAACATTATTTATTTTTAATTTTGTGCTATTGAAGGCACCACACCCCATCTAATTTTTATTTTGGTCCATAACAGTGTATTTCTAAAAATGTTTAAATGGTCATGCTCCATCATATATATCTTAAAATTTTCCTTTAATTATTGTTTGCAAATGCATTGTACTTGTAGTCAAAGTAAAAATACACTCATTGAAACACCTGGAATATTAGTGCAAGGTAAAAGAACTTTTGTATGCCAAACTACTAAATTATAGAATAAACTCCCGGATAATGCTAAAACCAGCTTTAAATATATGACCCTTTCAACTTTTAAGCATTCTATTTCAGATCCTCAATAATACCATGTTTATTTAACTAGATTTTCTCATATCTTGCATATCCATATATAGGGCCTATTACTGTATTAATTATTAATATTTTCCTAAGTTTCATCCAATGTTCCCTTTCATTTGTATTTTATAACTTTGCAGTTAAGTTTAAGTTTTTGCTTTTTTTTTGGTTACTGAGAACTGAACCACTTGGAATCAGTGCTATGTACTGAAAGTGTATATTCAGTATAAAGAAGGAATAAATAAATTAAAATGATAGGCATGTTTTGGGGCAGTAAAAAGGACCAATGTCACTACAGGATATCCGACAATAATTAATAACAAATTGTAGATGTGTAACAATTTATTTTATCAGTATGTGAATTCATGTTCCTGCCAGTGAACATAACTAAAACAATATGTGATTTTGTTTTTCACTATTTAGAGATTAGACGTTTGTTTATTTTATTCATTCCTGTTAGGTGTTGAAAAGTCTACGTTACTTAAACAATGACATGGAGATTCAGCAGAAGGGCATTGTAGCCTGCAAATTTAGTCACCATGAGATCATATTGACTGAGATTATCTTTGGCAGGATTCTTGATGATTTACGCCCAGAAGAGATTGCTGCAGTGTTGTCCTGCATAGTTTATAATGGAGAGAAAGAATCAATGGTTACTGAAGCAATTAAAAAGGTGCCATGTAGGATAAAAATAATTCAAAAATAATCCATCCATTTTGCACAGAGTGCAAGATTTTTTTTATATCTTTTTTTATCAAATTTTATTTAGTTTTTTATAGATCTGCATATTAGTTCAGTGAAAAAAAAATATAATAACATTTTAATTTCTTTAGCAAAATGATGTGGTAATGTAGTTCAGTAAAATCAGTTGGTAACATTTACCTCAGCCCCACAATGGTTGGGGCTGAGGTGAGAACATTTGAGAAAATAGTACCTCAAGATGACCAGAAATGACACTTTTAAATAGTAAAATTCATCATTATCACATCACCATATAATGGTGATATTATAATATAATATAGTCAAAATTAAGCACCAGCAAATTCTCATGATCTTTTATTAGCTATTTTTGGCAACCACAGAGACCTAATTAGATGTGTGATGCATGTTACCATAGAAAATAAAACTTAAAAACATTGTCTTTGATGTAAAATCTCGTCTGGGACATCCCCCCCCCCCAGAGACCCCCGCGTCT
>NW_022685291.1:2281479-2319078 GCF_011630105.1 Anneissia japonica
CCCCTGGACATTTACCCCTTCCCCCATGATCTGCGCACATGGGTGCGTGAGAGTCCACCACATCAACCCCAACATATTTGTGGCTGAGGTGCGAAAATTTTAGGAATATGGACCTCTGGGTGCCCGGAAATTGCACTCTCATGTACCTTTACAATAATTCATATCAACAATATAATAAAAGAATTATTTTTCTTCTTACAACTTAGGTAGGGGGGGTGCAATTGCACCCTCTGCATCCACCCCAGTCCCCAAAATTCCAATAGGTCCACTTTTTAAAACCTATTATTTCACAAAATTGTTCCTAATTATTGCAAAATACTATAGTATGCTCTTATACACATCTAGATGTGTATAAGAGACAGCTGCAGTGTTGTCCTGTAGCCCCCCCTCGTCGGGGAAGCCTAAACCCCGTCGGGGAAGCCTAACCCCCCCGTTGGAGAGGATGAGTACATTCCGTCGGGGTAATAACAAAAATGTTAAAAAAATATATTTTTACATCTGTTGGTTTAGCAACCATATCGCCTTCATTGACCTATCTGTGTACTGTTTGTGTTAACTTTTCATCACAATAATACCGTAACAAAAACAATAATACAGTAATACTAATAATAATAATAATAATAATATAATAATAACATAAATTCACGTGCCGTTTTATTATAAGTTATCCAACTACCGTATATATTACTTTTCACATTGAGCCCATGAAACAGATATTCTTCTTCATAATGAATTAATTACTTTCGAACTAAGTCAGCAGAACAGTGTCAATACAGCGTTTTGACACTATTTTTTAAAATGTCAGTGCATATTAATGTTATATATTGAAATAAAAAAAATAATACAATTGCCCCTCTCCCCGATTGAAAAATTCTGAATCCGCCCCTGTTCAATAGGACAGATTAAAAATGGTTTACGTTCTACTATGACAAATGCTTGTTTGGATATCCCCATGATGCTTGGAATACATCTTGATCGGGGAAGCAACCTCGTGGTTTCAGGTTTCAGGCAAAATTTCAAATTTTATAGTTCCACTTTGAATGCAATGCGCATTGCATTTTCATTAATAACTTTTCTAACCGTTGTCACAAAATTTGTTGTAACTTATCAGCTACAATAATTGCAGATTGATCCATTATGAACAATTTTATCTCTAGGCCTACAGATGTAAAAGGCATAAAAATGTTCTTTTGCAGGTCCCTATAGCACCCTAATGAATGAAAATTTAAATAGAATATATATTTACAAATTATGGGTTCCAGAAATCCTATTATATAAGGCTCTTAAAATGCAACTTTGTCTGAGGGTCTGGGGACTTCACCCCCAAACCCCAACTCTACCCCTAGGCCATCAAAAATTATGCCTACGGGCCTGTAAAGTGTTATTTTACAGTTATTATTGCAAAAACAATACGATAAAAATCAAGATAATAATACAAATTATTGACTGATTGATTGACTTTATTTGGAACTCATACAATATTAAACAATATAACAACACAATAAAACAGAATTCAGAGCATAACACAAAAAAGTTAAAACTTATTTCCATTGTGGTCCTTACACAAAACACTTGGCAATGAATGCATCAATTGGTTGGTTTCACAAAATGATTGATTAATTATTAAATGCAACTGATTGCACCAACTGATTACATAATTGAATGTACCATTTGATTGATTGGACTAACTGATGACTGTACCGATTGATTTTGCCAACTGATATATTGATCAAATGCACCAATTGATTGTTTGTACCAACTGATTAACAAAATGTTTAAATATACCAATTGATTAATTGTACAACTGATTGATTGATTGCATCAACAGATTGATTGAAATTCTCAATTATATTGTAACAATTGACTGCTGTGTGTGATTTGATTTAGTGAATGGACTAAATGAATGATTGAAACAATTGATGAATGAAGCATTAGCAATTGCTCGATAGATCCTATCGTACCCTTGTTATATACTTTATGCCAATAACAGAAACTTTGTCATTAATGTATCACCAAAGCATTTGTTGGTAATAAATTAAATCAATATATATTTGTGTTATAGAAAATTCAGGCCATCCAAAACATTGCAAAGAATATAGCTGCTCATGAGAAGAAGTACAATAAGGAATTTGATGTTAAAGATTATGTTGAGCAATTTAAACCAGGATTTGCAGATGTGGTATTTGAATGGGCTAGCGGTAAAGTAAGTATCAATTCTCAGTACATAGAGGTTTCCAAAATGTGTGCTCTATTAAAGTTGTCCATTATTAATACATATTGTATCCATTCAAGATGAATTTATTGTCAATAAATTTATGGATTGACAAAGAATTAATTTTGCAAGTACTGTATTGTCAATTTTTGGCCCTAACAGTTAAATATTTAAAATTCTCACATTATTTTTATCCGACAAGTAGAAGAACATAACATTTCAATTAAAAGTTAAGTTAAATTACTTTAATTGTAATAGACCTGTGTATTAGTATTTATCAAAAGGACCCTTAAATAACATAAAGGTATTCTGTTACAGGAATTTGAAGATATCATAAAGTTAGCTGGCAGAATTACTGAAGGTGAAATTGTTAATAAGATCCAACAACTGATTAACACTTGTCGTGAGATGCACGATGCCTGTATCATAATTAACAGAAACTCAAGATTTGCAGTAATGGTGAATGCGGCATCAAATCTGTTAAAACGGGACATTTTCACTGTACCAAGCCTTTATATAGCCTGAGGGCCTGCACCAAAATACACAGCTGTGGTTGAACACGACTCCCAAAGAAGATAACTTTGTGGGTGTAACCAAGACGATACAGGAAGAATAATTTACAGTAGTACTGTTTATTGTATAGTTTTGTTCATCAAATATTTTGATAGAATTTTAAGGAAATTGGTGAAGGGAGGCAAGAATTTCATGCAGCCATATTTAAAATATAAGCAGTCACAAATCCAGAGATTGCCAAAAGGGGGTGGTGAAAGTGGGCCGATCGAGATAACACTACCCTAGGGGGTCTGCGACATTTTTGTGTTGTAGACGCCCGAAAATAATCTCTGAGGCACTTTGGGTGATCCATTTTTTCTTTTTGATTGTTTGTTTCTTTTCTTTTTTTTACATTAGCACACCTACCCCCTCTCCCCCCCCCCACAAAAAAAAAAAAAATCCGCTCCTGATAAGAAAATATTAATGACATTAGATTTTTCATTTCCTGGTCCATACAGCCCCTGTTGTGTCCACAACACTTTGAGACTTAAGTATAAAGCGCTATATAATCTAACTACATTACATTTTATCTATTTCAGTATTTAATTCATAATATTTAATATTTGTATAAAGAAAGTAGGTGCAATGATTATTATAGATTTTTTTTAATGAAAAACCATTACTTACCGTATTGTCTCACTATAAGACAAGGTTAAAAATAGCAAATTACAATCGAAAAACAGGGGGTTGCTTTGTACATGCAACACATGCACATATTTTATGCACATGCTTGCTTATGTGTGGATCATTAAGCCCATGGCTGTGCTGAGGTAAGACCATTATGAATATGGCACCTCTAGATGCCCAGAAATGGCTCTAGATGGTCAGACTTAAATTTTAATATTATTTTCTTTTCTAACCAATTTTTTTGTGTAATTTTGAGATATTTAGGGGGCCTGGGCTGGCTTCCTCCACCCCCTTAAATCATGAGAAAATTGATAATAAAGCTGTGAAAACATACCAAATTATGAAATTGCGGAGATGGGTTAACTAGAATATTTGGACCCCTGGCATAATAACCTTTGAGCTTTGCCAGACTTCTAAGTGGAGTGTATAAGAGAATAATCAGGTGAGTCGAATGGCCGAGCGGTTAGCAGGGGCGCCACAAGCTATAGCCATAATATCGGCGCTGGTTCGAACGGCACGCTCGCCTATGGTTCTGGTGGTAGAAGAAGTCTTCTCGGATAAGGACTATAAACCGTAGGCCCAGTGTATACAATGGCTCCTGTGCACTATAAAGAACCCAGTACATCCTTCGAACTGGAACAGACAGCCCCTGTGGTGGACGACGAGAGTTGCTGATACCGGCTTACCGGGTAGCACAGACACGAAGGGACCCTTAGAGGCAAAGAAAATCATTGATTGAGTTTCTAGTCCACATTTCAAGCGCCCTGGGCATCTTACATTAGATGGATTTGTGCGCTATATAAAACTACACTATTATTATTATTATTATTATTATTATTAATCACCGAGTACTGAGTTTGATTGTACAAAAAGTGCAGTTCCACTGATATCCTTAATCTCATTTAGTTCATGTTCCTTGGGCAGACAAGAGAGATTCTTATTTAGTTGTCTATGTAAAGGTACTATGCTTTAAGTTAAGCACATTGAGAATAAGCCCTCATCTAATTATGTTTATAAATTATTAAATCTGGTCATAAAAAAATAATCACCAGTATTCTTTCATAACATGTGGATAAGTTTGAACAATTACTTGGTTTACTGTATTTATCATTATTTCTTTGCATTTTAGTTAAGTAAAACATGTTTTTTGGAAATAATATTCCAGAATATTTAACAAGAATTATGACAAGAGGAAAATACTGTTAACAAATAATTATACCTTTATTATTACTTAGACATAGCCATTTAAATGTTGTATTACCGAGTGAATATCAAAAATTAAGCTTATCTTATAAAAGGAGCATTAAAATGGAATAATGTACAGCAACACTTTGTTCATTTAAACATAAGATTAATATGTTATTTTGATTTAATTTTATAATTATTTTATAATTCAATTTATATTGAATTTTTCATTTTGTATAATTTTGAATAGTATTTATGTGTATGGCTCCAAGGAAGAACAGCCCTGTGTTGATCTGGGCCATGTTATAAATAAAGTTAAACACAAATTTCATATATGTATTTTATATGATGATAATAAAAATAAAAATAATAATAATAATAATTACGCGACAGTGCATGGATGTATGCAAGTGTGGGTCGGTAGGGTCGTACGACCCTACCGACCGACACAAAATATAAATTAAATATAATTACCGTAAAAAATGTAGATATTTTATTTTATTTAATCGTTCATTATACTGTATGCACTCTCAGTACCTCATGTACTGATTTTCAAAGTGGTACAGTGACTCTACATCTGCAGTGTAAATAGAATAAAGTAAAATATCATTTTAAAACATTATTTGAACTGATTTTGGAATGAAAAAGTTGACGTCTCTTCAAAATTAATTTTTAATTTGTGTGTCATTCCAGCTTTTGGATGATTGATATAAAAAAGTTCTTTTTTCCTGTCTGATATTATACATTGGAAGAACCAGGCTGTTATGGGTTTGGCTATGTGTGCCTTTAGAATGGGTAGTATTGTTAAAGGTAAATTTTGAAGATAAATTTAAGGGGCATATCCTTTTAAGCATTTGAAAGTCATAAGAAGTAATTTTTCATTCCAAATCACATTAAGTCTACTCCATCCAAGGGCACCTAAAATATAATCAACAGGAGTCTTATTATCAACAGAAAGTGAAATCCTACCTAGTCTATTCATAAGAACTTGTAAACAGTTAGAATTTTGAACGTTTCAATTAGACCAGACCTTTTCATTATCAGTTTATTATATTGAATTGTAGTTTGTATAATTAGCTAAATTTGTGGCTTTTAGTTGTTAAAATGATGATTTTCTTCTTTTTCATTCACTTGATCCTGTTTCTTTCCAAAAAGATTTAGACACTAACTTAAATAATATTACAAAATGAGTTAATATTTAAATAATAATAAAACTAAGTTTATGCTTTTTGGTACATCTATAAAACTTGATAGATTTAGCAATGTCACATTAGTGTATGATAACCATATTATTGAAAAAGTTGATCAATTCAAATATCTTGGTATTGTTTTTGACAGTCATTTGAATTGGAATCATCATATTGAGTATCTTTCTTCAAAAATTGCAAAATAAATGAGGCACAATAATGCCTCATTTCATTATTTAGTCAAATTTTGTCAAACTGTAATAACACTCTTAAGTCAAAGATGCAAAAGCAGCAAAATTTATTTGCAAGAATTTTATTATCAGCCCATCTCCAGTGGATGATATGATGATTACTCATCATAATTTCTTTTATGATGATCAATGGACAAACCAGATTTTACTTAAATAATATGGTGAGCCGTACTAGTCTTAACAGTAATCAAACAATAAGAAAATGGTAGCACTTTATAGACTAGTTGAAAAATGTATTGTCACAAGCTTTCGTGTACGCAGTACACTTCTTCAGGTGAATGATAAGAGGAGCAACATGCAATCGAATATAAAAGGTCTGAAACAAAAGGCAAGAAATAAAAACAATGGAGGTATTAACATAACAATGAAATCATTCCCTGTAGTGGGCAAGAAAGCCATAGTCTTTGTTTAAACCCAAGTTAACACAGTCAAGTTGCTTAATTAATTTCTGTTCACAAATTTCCCTATCTAGATTGTTCTTAAAATTACCCTTCTTAACTACAGCAACTCTAAGATTATTGATAGTGTGACCTGTGGAAGTGAAATGTTCAGCTACAGGTTTCTTAATTAACTTATATCTAATGTCAAACTTGTGACCATTAATCCTATTTCTGATAGTTTGGCCAGTTTGACCAATATAAACAGCATTGGGGTATATATTGCACGTAATGGCATAGATGATGTTAGTGGATGAGCAAGTAAAGTGTCCTTTGATGTTGATGATATAGCCATTAGGTCCAAGTATGTGACTCTCAGAATGAATAAGATGCCTATCAATGGCACTTTTCCTTGTCACAGCACTAAATGTGAGCTTTGCCATCCCCTGGTTAAGGAAAGCTTAAAAAAATAAATGATGTGAATGTTTTCAGTTCATTTTATGTGAATTTAATGAGGCACTACATGAACCCATAGGATGTAAGAGGACTGATCATGATGATGATGATGATGATGACAATGACAGTGGTGATTATGATGTAATCATTATATGCTAATTTAAAAGTTGAGTATTCACTTACAGTTTATTTAATAAAAAAAGCTTTAAAAAATAAACTCACAATACGACCTTGGTATAGTACAGTGAAACAATGTCAAACATTCCATCATAATTGTGTTTTAGTGGTAAAGAAATAGTTTTTTATGTATATATTGCTTAATAGTATTGTCTTCTTGAATGATGTGATGTTAATGTAGAAGTGTATATGTTAATTTAAAATTTGAGTATTCACTTACATTTTATTTAATAAAAAAAACTTTAAAAATTAAACTCACAATACGACCTTGGTATAGTACAGTGAAACAATGTCAAACATTCCATCCTAATTGTGTTTTAGTGGTAAAGAAATAGTTCTTGATGTATATATTGCTTAATAGTATTGTCTTCTTGAATACTGTGATGTTAATGTAGAAGTGTATATGTTAATTTTAAATTTGAGTATTCACTTACATTTTATTTAATAAAAAAAGCTTTAAAAAATAAACTCACAATACGACCTTGGTATAGTACAGTGAAACAATGTTAAACATTGCATTATAATTGTGTTTTAGTGGTAAAGAAATAGTTCTTTATGTATATATTGCTTAATAGTATTGTCTTCTTGAATGATGTGAGTATTTTAGTGGTAAAGAAATAGTTCTTTATGTATATATTGCTTAATAGTATTGTCTTCTTGAATGATGTGATGTTAATGTAGAAGTTTAAAATTGTTCTTTGGAAATATTAATCAAGTATTGATGATTGTAATTAGAAACCTTGCACTATGTATTGTCAAAAGACAAATTTTAAACATGTATTTTGTATGATGAGCAATTATATTTTTTAGAACATACATATTTAGATCGGTGGCACTCAAAAATCAGTTGGTGTGTTCAAAGTGAAATAAAAAACAAACAAATTAAAATTCTTAACTAATAAATAGAAAAAAAAATGACAATATTATTAAACAAAACATGTATTAAATCTTGAATATTGATTCTTATTACCTTTCATATGATAAGGTATTAAAATATAAATTTAATATATTTAAGAGAATGTAGATATAGGCAAGTCGGCAAACAATATGTTAACATACAAAACGGAATTGAGCAATTAAATGGTGTCAATCCACTACCATTTTTTTATTATTCCACTTCAAGATAAACAGTACCATATAAAACTAACTCAGATTACGACATTTATAGTACTGTAAAACTGTCAACTGTTGCATTTGCGTTTTGGTGAAGGGTAAATTTTGTTACTTTATCATAATAAAGTCTATTCACATTAAATTGTTTTAGTATAATTGTCTTCTTGAATGTTGTGAATTTTACATTTCTGCTAAGTAAAGCAGATTCTTTTGAAAAAAATAATCCCCCAAAAAAGGGGCTTGAAGCTGCATTCACTTCCGATACGATTTTAAATTCAGACTCCGTTTCCGATGCACTGAACAAAATGTCCATATTCTTACATGCTCATTTGATTCTGAAAGGAGGTATAGTAATCTTTGCTTCGGTAGCCTTTCCTAAACGAACATTCGGATTTGGTGTGAACGTAGGGCCTACCTTAATTCATGACTGTAGCGTTTCCTGTATGTACAGTACTCTCATTTTAAAAATATATCGGGCCTACCTCTGTTTCAAAATTTCCTCATAGGGAACGTTTTCACGTTTTTCTGCTTATCTTAAAAATAACTTTCCAACTTCCTATGAGCGATGTATTTCAAACTGCCTGTACTTATTGCAAAAACTCCATGGATTGAGGTCCTGCTTATACTAAATTCTTTACAATCAGAACATCTGCAGCCAAAGCAGATACTTAAAACGAACCCCTTATTTGTTGAATGGCCTTTACTGTATATATACCGTACCCAATGCCTTTTATATTTTTTTTTTTTCGTTTCTGGGCTTGTTTCTGTTTTGATTTTGTATTCCTTGTGATTGTATTTTAAATGCTTTTTTTTTTCAACAAAATTAATAATAGGGTATCACACTTTATGTATCCTCATGTGTATTCTATCTTGAATGTTATAATATGTGGAAATATTAATAACAAATTAATAATATAATACCAATAATTTCTTTTGAAAACCACATTTTGTTTCAAATAATGTTTACAAAAAATAAGATTTACAAAAAGAATAAAGATATTTGCAGTGATGTCTTTATTTAAAATGTTGTAACGTCTGCCATAGAATCTGGAAACCTTAACCAGATTAAAGTATAAACTAATATTAGCGTTAGGATTACAGACAGATATCTCTCAGTGAACTAAAAATACTAGAAAATACCTCAAAAATTAAAAAGATAATTTTTAATAGTTCATTTAAAAGGATTAAATACATTTTGTCACCAAGCAACAGATAAAAAAGACCATCGTGGGCCTGAGGTAGCATAGACCCTCCATCTGTGAAAGTCCCTCTCTGGGCCCCCTCTAAATTTAATATAGTCATATTTGTGTTGAAATAAGGTACGGTAGAGTATATGTTAATAGTCTTGAATTTTTTTATATCGTCTTCCACAATAAAATCCCGACTGAAAGTGCTTTGAACCAGGGGTGGATCCAGAGATGTCCAAAAGGAGAGAGGCGAAAAGGGGGCTGATCGACATCGAGACAACACCACCCTAGGGGTCCCGGGCATCCCCCGCGCAATTTTTATTTTCTAGACACCCCAAAACAACCTAAGAAAGTATAATACATACTCCAAGTATTGAAATACACGCCATCGTGTTGGGAATCCCAACACGATGGCGTGTATTTTAATACTTGGAGTATGTATTATACTTTCTTATCTGAGATTAATCAGTGGACCTTTCGGTTTTTCAAAAACAACCTCTGAGGCGTTTTAGGCGATAATTTGTTCTTTTGCTTTTTTTTTTTTAACTTTCCAAAAGGGTGGGGGGACGCATTAAAAACTACTAATCAATCAATCAATCAATGTGACATTTATTTCACCATGAGCAACAGAAAAAAGAAAACATACAATACTATGGCGAGGGACCAGTTTAGAAGCCTAGGCTTGTCTTCACGGACCCTTTTAACAGATACAAAGACTAACAATTAAAACACACAAATATATAAAAGTACCTATTGATATCCTTTTTTTCAGAGTTTACTAAAAGTCTTATGAGTATTTGGTGTTTTAGTTTACTACTATCAATGTTGTTCCATACGTACATTTTGATAATTTGAGATGATTTCCTTTTTGAGGAGTTTACTAAAAGTCTTAAGAGTATTTGATGTTTTCAGTTTACTATCAATATTGTTCCATACATGCGGACCATGGACACAAATTGAGAATTGGCTTTTAGTCAGCCTAACAAACGGAATAGGAAGCCTATTACACTGTCTTGTCCGATAGTTATGAACATTACCTTTGTACTGAAATAGATCCTTAAATACATTTGGTAACATTTCATGGGTGTGTTTATACATAAGACATCCTACTTGTACCTTATTAATGTCATAAATATTCAAAAGATTATGTTGATGAAATAATAATAATAATAGTGTAGTTTTATATAGCGCACATATCCATCTAATGTAAGATGCTCAAGGCGCTTGAAATGTGGACTAGGAACTCGACCAATGACTTTCTTCGCCCCTAAGGGTCCCTTCGTGTCTGTGCTACCCGGTAACCCGGTACCAGCAACTCTCGTCGTCCACCAATAGTGATTCAGCATTGCACCTATATGGTGATGATGTAATAATACGAATAATTCGTTTTTGGAGGTTATATATACTAATAAACCCTACTGTATAATAATCTCAGATAACCCCTTAAATATCAGTACTACTGGATGGAAAATCTCACAAATTTCAATAATTTGAAGTTATAAACTGTGGAAACATTTTCACGTCATTTTTTCCCGTTAGCAGAAATGGTCCATAGTGAGCTGTCAGATTGTTGAGATTGAGCTGTCAGATGGTATAAACTTGAGTATAAACAGTAAATCACATAGGGCTATTAGGCCTATCAGACCATGACGTTGACAGCTACTGTAGTGTGGATAGTTTACAAAATTATACTAAAAATGTGATCAAAACAGTTCTAATTTTCATTAATTTTTAAAATTATTTAACAATGTTTAAACTTGCTAAAATATTCGATGTCTAAGATATTTATTTATTCTTTTCAAATTTAATTTAGTGAAGTACCGTAATGTTTTTATCATCTCAATCCTCAGAAATCTGTGCATTTGATTATTTAGGTACAGTTATAATCTAAAAACTATCCTTTGTACGTTCAATTGACTTCCCGTCAAAAAAATATATAAAACTTCCCGGTCATGTACAACCCAATTTATAGTTACTATTATATTATTACCTATATCATAGAGGGTATAACCAGGGAGAGTACTATCTGTCTCTTATACACATCTAGATGTGTATAAGAGACAGCCCTAGGGGTCCCGGGCATACATATACATATATATATATGCATATACATACGGTATATATGTTCTATAATTCATGTGATTTTTAGCAATGGTTTGATGCTTGGCTTGTGTACCACGGTTTGCAGACATAAATTTGAAATTTTTACAAAAATCTAATTTTTAGGCAAAAAAATAAGCCTAGTCTAGATTTCAGTCTTAAATTCTGGCAATGGCATATAGTAAATATGCCATGATATTACAATCTATACAAGTGGTATAGAGAGGTTTGTTGAGTTATGGTACTAAACTGCGCCTTTGATCAAAATTGGAATTGACGCATTATAAATATTACAATTATTAAAAACAACAAAACAAACAACATAATAAAAAAAAGGGAAAAAATGTAGTAGGCTGAAAAGACTGACATTCAGAAATGGCTTTGAGGCTGGATTTAAAAAGGCATTATATTGGTAGTTGCAATTGCAACTGGAGAAGGGTTAATTAATTTTTAGCTCAGAAGTTCTACAACTAGTCATCTTACCATACAATTGGCACAGGCCCGTAACCGGGGGGGGGGGGGTTCGGGGTGTTCGGACGAACCCCGCCGTTTGCTAGCTGGCTCCGCTTGGATGGCAAAAACAAATCTTGAAAGAAGATTGCTTAAACTTAAAAAAAACCAAACAAACAAAAAAAAAACAATCCTGTTCAAATAATCTTTATAGACAGTAGCAACTTTTAATACAAGTTTCAAGATGGAACTCTTATTTATGAGGTCAGCACAATTAGTTGGTCGTTAACATCTTCAAAAGGCTCCGCTTTTTCCAAATTTGACCCCCCCCCCACCCAAAAAAAAAAAATCCTAGTTACGGGTCTGGGCTATGAAACTGTATTTCAATTATTGAAATTTTTATTTATGTTCCTGGTATATATTCTAACTATTGTACCGTAAATTGTTTTAATCATTAATGTGTTTTTTTTTCAATATTTTTGAATGTTTTTTTTTTTTTTGGGGGGGGGATTTTTTACCATTTTTATAGTGATTTTATATTTTATTTACTTGGCATTTACAATGTTGGGGTGAAATGAAATAAAATATTTTATTTAATTATATTGTAACACTTACCACTTAAGCCTAAATATGTATTATATTTGCCAAAAGGCATAGGCAGGATAAATAAAGTAATGCAATTAGTTCATAGGGCCTTATCCTAATTACAGAACATTTATTTTAGAAATTTCATATTTGGGACAAGTTGAAGATATACTCGAAACAGAAAGTTTCTAAATACTGTAGTAGACACTTTATGTTAATGTGCTGACACTTTTATATATTAATATACTCAAGGGCTCTTGAGGTCGTAAGGTCTGCGCCTCGCTGTCACAAAGTGATGAATTGGTAGAGGGAGGCTAAGGCCCATTACCTGTCCCAAAGGTGTATCATATTACCTGTAGGTGTGAAAAGTTAGGTTACAGTTACATCCACATTCCACAAATGCTTTTCTAAATCCTGTAGATCAGGATAAATTGGAAAAAAAATGTTACTATTTCAGTGGCAGATTTAAGGGGGGGGGGGGGCACAGCCGGCCCAACCTCCCTAATTTTTTCAAAATTTGAAAGTGGAGAAAAAAGAAAATTATATTAAAGTTTAAGTCGGAGAGTGCCATTTCCGGCCAACTAAAGGTGCCATAAATCATAAAGCCATGGTGGGGCTGAGATGGTATGCACTCCGCATGTAAAAGTCCCTCTCTGACCTCCCCTCTATTTAGAATTCCTGGACCCGCCACTGTATTTTGAAAATGTATACTTTAATCTGGCCTGGTCCTCGCCAAGGGAAGAAGTCTGTGGCCCAAGACTTCCTTATTTTGCATTTCGTCTCCCCACTTTCCACAACGGATCGATGCCCTTGTAAGGCCCTATAAAAAAATATTAGTTTAACACCCTCAAAGAATAAAAACTGATGAGGGAGGAAGGTTTTTTTTTGTTTTGTTTTTTTGTTTTTTTGCTCACCCCACCCCCATTTTACCGATGTTCACAAGTAAATAAATAGTTAGGGACACGTATAAAAAGTCATAAGAATAAAATCAAATTTATATTTAAAAAAAATATGCTTTTGTTGTACCAGATAAACATATTTGCAAGAAATCCTGAGCTTTAAAAGTGAAAAAAGATGAAAAAACGACCGTTTGAAAAAAAATATATAATATTTTCATTAAAAAAAAAAAATCAGAATTTCCCTAAAAATGATGACGGAGGGGGTGATAAACTAATTTTTTTTTATGGGGCCATAGGCCTACCATAGAGTATTGTAGGTCTATCGTCTCTCGGTCGTCCCTCACACCCTTTCAGATCTCTGGATCCGCCCACAGCTCATGACGGTCTCCCTCATGACAAAAATGTAAATAACAAAAAATAGGCCTAATGTTTGTTTATGTTGGAGGACCTAATTCATTCAGCCATGTTAAGTGAGCCAATCAAATAGATCTCGAATTCTAGTGGGAAAATCCCAGACGGAAATTCAGGCTAGGCTACGATCGATCACTCCCTGGGTCGATCTGGTAAATTAATGTTCTTCATTTCCGGTGTCATCTGTAATTTACCGGGGAGGTGCTCGTTTGCTCAGCTAAACATTATATCATTCAACAATAAGAAAAGTGAAACATTGATTCACGGGGACAGCAACTCATCTTCCACACACAGGCCAGTAATACAGTATCAATAGGGAGGTAGGATCGGAGATGTGTAATGAGTACTCTGTACATTTATTTCTTTGTTTATACAATCATGAAGCCTGAGCACCCACCATTGATTCGTATACCCGATCGTCATCGTTTTTTTGCGTTGAATGTTAATTTTTTGCCCAATTGACTGTAGGCTAGACTAAATTTTTTGGGGAATAATTTTATGCTGAGAATTTGAATTTGGATGTTGATAAGACCAGGGAGTTGTTATATAAGACAAAGAGCATAGTATGAGGAAATTGTCGAGATAGGCCTACATCAATCCATACATAAATTTGAATAAAGAAACCTTCCCACACTTAGAAATTTGACTGTAATAAAAGCCCTATTTGTTGGCAAATATTGTATTAATACATACAGTAGTTACTAACCTGAGAGATTTGAAATGCGCCGTGACCAGTTGGCTGGGGAAGGGGTAAGGTCCAAGTGGCAGGGGCCACGCCCTCCGGTGATCTGAGCATTTTAAAGCAGTTTTAAAATGATTTCAGGGAGTGTTGTTAAAATACGGGTACCAGGGGCGGATCCAGAAATGTCCAAAAGGGGGGGGGGCCGAAATTTGGGCCGATTGAGACAACACTGTCGTAGGGGGTCCGGGGCATGCCCCCGCGAAATTTTTGTGTTCTAGACGCCCGAACATAACATTTGAGGCATTCTGGGCTATCATTTTTTTCTTTTTTCTTTTCTTTTTTTACCTCCCAAAAGGGGGGGGGGCCGGGGCCGGGCCGGCTCCCCCCTAAATCCGCCCCTGGGTACATAAGCAAAAAATAAAGCCACCCACAATTTGAGTTTCAATATAGGCCTATGTTTAATTTGAGCACCCAAACTCATGACACCTACACAAACATTTTATATTTTTAATAAAACCAATTTCTTCTAATTTTAAATACATTTCCCCCTGAATTCATGATAATTTCGTTATCACGCATAGACTTGTGTTAAATGCGTGACAAATTTAAGATCACGCATGTTTCTGCAAAATATGTGTTTCATCCAAAATCACTTTGAAATGTAAGACGGTTGGTAACTATGTTAATAATAAATTTACCAAAATTCGTTCCACATTTTGTAGTTTCTGAAGGCTCCACCCCTTTGCCCAAGACTTAGATTACCCCCAGTCAAAATGACCCATCATAGCCCCCCCTCCCCGGAATGATCAAATTTTTTTTTTAATGAGATCTCCAAGTTGCCTGACTGAATTTACATTGTATTCCCATATTGCATTTTTCTCAAATGATGACATTGTTTCTCTATTTATTGTTTCAATTAAGCATCTATTGACGTTAAATGCAGGCCCCAGACCCAGCTTTTGAGGTCCCAACAGCCCCTGACCACCCTAGATGGCTCGGGACATGAGTCCAATTATACCCTTTGCCAAATGCCCCATATCTGTGCCTCTGAAAACATATAAGAATCTGATAGATAACGACTACCAATTGAGGTTTTTTGTAAATTTAAGAAACGTGTGTAGATGATAAAAATCTGTTACGAGCTAAAACTTGAAAAAAGGAAACATTTTCTTCATCAATCAACAGGCTTCAAATATTTTGACATTAAACAAATCAAGAAGACAAGAAGTTGAATGAATACTATTTACAAATATGGCGACATCTTGCCAGAATGGTAAGTCTACAAATTTGATCTTTATTTTTATTTGTTGTTATTTTTTATATTTACAGATAAAGAATATAGAATACCTTTTTTTGCCTATTATGCACTTCAAACCCTCCAATAGTCTGAAATGCATTTTTTTCTTTGAGGATTTATCATTACTATGTTTTAAATTAAAATAACTTTATATTTAAAATTGATATTCCTTCAATTTTATTTTTTCATATTTAATGCAGAATATGATTTTTATGTCATAAGCGATGACGAAGATTGGGAGAATAAAGTGATAATCGAGTTACAGAAACGAAGACAAGGATTACGGTGTTATAGCAAAAGGGACCATATACCTGGAAAACCCAAACTTGAAAATTTTATTGATGGAGTGAATAAATGCAAAAAAGTTGTCGTGGGATTCACATCTACATTATCAACTGGATATCTAATGTTTGTTACAGAGAATGCTGTTCAAAAAATGGTGGATAATAATATTATTGGCAGCGGCAAAGTTATTCCTGTGAAGATAACACAAGATGCAATAATACCAGATATTCTTAATATTTTTTCCCCAGCAGATGGCTGGGAGGATAGTTTTTATGAGAAGTTGTTGGATGAAAAAAGTAGGCATTTCAAGTTATTTTTGTTATTTTTTAATTTTACATTTGTTTGTACACACCCCTATGAGGGTATGTCTGATTTGATTTGATTTGAATTTATTCTGAAAATCACTTAATCTACTACAAAAAAAAATCACTTAAACTACTGTGATAACAAAAATTAGAAATTTTTAAAACAGATTTTCATGGATAGCCCAAAAAAGCTTCAACAGCTTATATACATTGGGGTCCTTATAATCTTTAACATAAATAATCTAAACATTTTCTTATATTAAATAAACAAGTTAAAATACAATATAAATATAATATAATTATAAATTAAAAAGCATATCTAAGGTAATTAAGTATTTGATTTTGAATAAAGCGATTTAACTTTGGACATCATCTTGGGGCAATAGATTTAACCATTCCGCTCATCAGTCAATATATACCTGTACTATGCAAGGTTTCGCGACAACCCGACATGCATATTTTTGGCACAACAAAATAAAAGATAACCAGCATCCTGATTTCCAATGCATTTCTCATATACTTCGAGAATCTTCTGCCTACCAGTGTAGGGTGTTGCCAGCATTTCAGATAGGCCAATGTAAACATTGCAAGGGGTCTATTGGGTGTCTTTATTAAAGTCTCATACACTGGGAGGGACCATCTGATTGTCTCACCACTCATAGAGGGCACCCTTACATTAAACCTTACAACAGTGCTTCATTGTGTTCCATTTTAACACTATAGGCTATACATTGTATTTAAAACACTGTTTCTCAAAGTGTTGGTGTGGGGTTTATTCAAGAGCAATGCTTATTCAAGAGAAGCATGTATCAAGCATTTATGAGGCTTAGGGAGTGGAGCTGTCCTATAGTCATGAGAAAAAGTTCTGTAGTCAGATTGCATTTACCGTATTCCTCAGCAAATTGCTCAGAGGAGTGTTTATTATAGTTGCTTGAATTAGATGATATTACTGCTAGAGAAAAATTAAAATAGAGAAGAGAATTTTTTTTAAATTTTAAGTGGTCAGTAAAATAGTTAAGTTATTACATAGTCGATAATATATTTTTAATTTTGCATTTCCTTTTTTGATTTTAGATATGAAAATGAAACTTGTTGAAAAGCAACCAGAAGCAGGATTACAAAATCAAGAAAATTCTGATAGTCTTGAACATCTTAAACGATTTATAGAAAGCATACGCAATGTGAAAGTTTCAGAAGTTCCATATGTTAAACGCATAATGACTGAAGCCAGTGAATATTTTTTGGCAAATGGTATAGATATTCGAGGTGTAAATATTGGATCTATAATATTTAGTCTTTTTGTATATGATACTAAAAGTTTGATGAATTTATGGGATATGCATTTGAGTGGACAGCTTATTAAAGATTTGGCAAAGATTTTGGTACCTGAAGATCTACAGGAACTCTTTTTGGAAAAGTGGATGACAGAAATTGATGAGGCTGAATACAAATCTACTCTCAGTAAGCTTATTGACAAGGTAAGTATTTCTATTTAACAATTAAATTATTTTGAATTCAACAAAAGGCCTGAAGATACTGATTTATTGGCAACACTGATTGGCCGTTTGAGTTGGGAAGCCTTCATTGGTCGGGGACAGTTTTTCTCTGATTTTTTCTCCCTTTTCTGTCTTCCTATATTTTTTCTGACAAGCACTTTGGTTACTTTCTGGGCTTGGATTTTCTTCAAATTATGTTCAAGCAAAGACCATATATCAAAAATGTATATTTTAAATATTAATAAATGGGTAATTAAAATTTGTATGTTTCTAAAGCATTTAAAATTCAAGTCTCGCTGATATCCAATTTTTTAATTTTTTTTTTATTCTTAAGGATTTGAAAACATTTAAAAACAATTTCAATATCACCTCATTATCAATGAGGAAAAGCCCTTATTACATACATAGTAGGTCCAGTATTATTGTGAATTTGTTATGGTAATAAAAAACTAAAGTGTTGTGTTGCCACAATGGGAATGGGGAATCGGTCTGCATTTTCTTTTTTACTATGGGTATGGTCAAAACCTGAAGCTCTGGCTAGGGCCAGACTCTGCAAAGCTGTGGAAGGTTCGCAAATCCTTCCACACAGCAGTCTGTTTTACCTTCCCATCATATGCCAGTACTCTTTTATCCTGGGTAGAGAGAGACAAATGTAGATCAAGGACACAAGCAACTTGCAGAGCGAGGGTTTCGAACCCACAGCCTCAAGGCAACAGTGGTGGTGGAAGGAAGGGAACACTGGCCCTTCAGGGGGGCTCCATCCCCTACACCCCCACTGGGAGCACTTGGTGGCCCCTTTTCCTACTCTAGATACTCGTTACACTCTCATAGTCACCCACGGGAAAATCCTGGCACAGTCACAGTATTAAGCACTTTATGAAATGCCCCTGCACCCCACGTTTTTAAATGTTCCGCTGCCATTGCCTTAAGTTTAAGAGTCTGAACCACAACAGTTGCACGTGCTGAAATATTGTACTAGAATGAGACACTAGTCATCAGCATTTAGCAACAAGGGGTATTTTATTCAGCACAGACTCTGCTTAAAGTTACAATGTGGGTAGGTAGCGTAGCAATAACCTACTCCTTACATGTGTGATACAAACATGTCATGCCGTAGCACAACTTATTGATAATAGCGCTCCGCACTTACAAACCTACAGTAGTTCCCATCATATTACACCTACCTCTTTCACCGCTTATTACTATGATAGGCCTAGGTCTAATTTTAGGGTTATTGCCAACCATTCTCTTTCCCAATTTTAGTTTATAAAATAGTAGCTAGAGGGCTAGTTTTGGATAGAATATCAGAGTATTATTGAAAGTTTTAAAAGACTTTGAATCAAAATTATTTTTAGGCTCTTTTTTAAAAACGTTTATTTAGTAAAATTAGAATCTGACCCCAGATTTTGGAGATTTTAAGTTGGTCAATCTTGGGCAACACAAAATATTTGTTTGCATTATTATTAATTTATCTTGACCAGGATCAATCATGGGCTGTAACGGTTGACACTTCTGTATCTGTTAGTGATTCCCAACAGAGAGTTCCTGAAATGGCACAAAAGGTAGGTGAAAATATATAATCATTTATTTAATTTTTCTAATTTATTTTTAAACATTAAACAAACATGGAAAAGCTGTACATCACTACTCGCTATCATCAGGAATTTTGGTGTGAAATTCAACAAAAGTCCTGCAAATACTGGCATGAATGTATGGTACAAAAAGACTGGTTTCCATATGAATTAATTTACTGAAATTGTTGGCAACACTGGTTGGCCTGTTGAATTGGGAAACCTTCCTGATTGGGTCAGCTTTGCAGTGTATCAATTAAACTGTTGCAATATCATGGGTTAAACTTAAAATTTCCAGCCAATTTACATTTAATATATTTTTCAAACAGAATCAAAACAAAAAAAAAAACTGCTGAAGTTTCAATAATAATGAGCAATACATTTTATTACTTGTAATTTTAATTTCTATAATGATATTTTGACTTTTCCTGCATTAGCAGAAAAAAACCATTGTTCTGCTTTTTTCCCTTCTTACTATCCAATTTCATATGTTTTTGCGGCGCACTTTTTTTTTTCTCGGGTTGGTATATAGTGGGAGGACCCTACTGGACCCTCATGAGTAGGGGCACCAAAGGGGCTCCTAAGGGTCAGTGGCCTTTTTACATCCTGATATATATGTCGGGGATATAGCGTTGAGTTCGTCGTCAATCAATAGAAAATTCAAAATTAGTGAGTGGTAAAATAATCGAGCTCTCCTTTCTCCCTCTGCTGAATCTGCCACTGAACTCATGGGTACACTTCCTTTTTTTCCTCTTTCTTTCTTCCCTTAACTCTTCTCAATTTTTGTTGTTTTTCGGCGTGACTGACAGGGTGTGGGGGGGGGGCACGGACCCTGCTGGATCCATGCCTGTTTCTGTTCTTTGATCTTTAAATTTTGTTTAAAGCAAAGACCATATATTGAAGATGTGTAACCTGCTACTTTGCTTGAGTCACCTATGGAGGGGTCTGCTGGAATGGGGGTGGTGATGACCCTAGATAATTAGATAATATAAATTGAAAGGAACAAGAATCTGACCCTAAATTTTGGAGATTTTAGGTTGATGAATCTTGGACTACACAATTTTGTTTTTTTGTTTTTTTTTAGCCGTTAATATTAACTTTCAAAATAATTTTATGGCTATCTTGACCAGGATTAATCATGAACTATAAAGGTTGACACTTCTCTATCTGTTGAGGAATTCCATCAGCGAAATTGTTTTGCTATAACGTTCTTTTTGGTAATTAATGGCCTGTGGTTGATGGGTCACAGCTGAGTGTCTGACACTTGAATTGTGGAAAGAGGTATAGATATATCACTTGGGTTTTGTTTTTTGTTTTTATTGTTATTATAAATCCAGTTTTTATTTTATTATATTTTTTTTTGCAGTTTCCATTCGAGTTGGATGGGTTTCAGAAACAAGCTATTTTGCATCTGGAAAACAAACAGAGTGTGTTTGTGGTAGCTCACACATCAGCAGGGAAGACAGTTGTAGCAGAATATGCCATAAGACTCTCACTCAAGCATGGTACCAAGTAAGAGCTCAGTTTTTGTACCAGACTACCATACCATTTTCATTCAAGCATGGATTACCATAGTATTCTCTCAACGTGGTACTACTGTAGAGAGCTCAATATTTATTCATGCAAGACCATAATATTCTCTCTTAAACATGGTATCACAAGTAAGAGTTAAATTTAATAGGAAAGATCAATACATACAAGATATTTACATCATATTATTCAAAATATTGCTTTAAAATATCACAATAAGAATCACAATATATATACAAAGTTAATTGAATACAATATAGTACCTAATGTTCAATTGAATATGGAAATATATAAAGACAAAAATAATTGAAAAAAGGATTAAGAAAAATGATTAAAAAAGTATAATTTATTTTATTTTATTCAAGAACATAATATATGAACAAACAAAATATCAATAAAGGTGAGCCAAGGAGCAGCAAAAAATTGATTGATTATTTGTATGAAAAAAAATTATGTGGTATGCCACGTCTAATGCGGCAAAAAGAGACAACAATTGCAACTGCTTTGCGATGATCCAGAAGAAGAACAAATTATATGTTTTCACATGTTGCACATGTCTGTATGCTAATTGAAAAGTTTCTGAGATTATTTCAGACAAGTACATTTATGTTTGTGAGTTAATATTTACTGTTAACCAGGAATATTTAATCTCTTTATTTACATTTCCATTTATATAATTTAGTTCAATTACAATATCAAATAAATATGTTTGTTTTAATTTTCAGAGCAATTTACACCTCACCAATCAAGACTTTGTCCAACCAAAAGTACCGAGACTTCAAGGACTTATTTGGTAAAGAACACGTTGGTCTGCAGACAGGAGATGCACAGTTAAATGACAAAGCTTCCTGTGTCATCATGACAACCGAAATTTTAAGGTTTTTATTCAAAGAAATCACTCACATTCAGATCAAGGAATGTTTATTGACTGGACCACCTTTTGTCATGAGAAAAACCTGCGTTGTCCCAGGATTTGAACCCAGAATTGGAAGAATCAAGCTTCACTTCCACTTTGTCATCCCAAATACTATATCAATCATTAATATTGAGGGAGGCGGTTGGCGCAGCGGTTGCTGCTTAGGTTCTCAGCCTTGTGGTTGGGAGTTTGAGCCCACGCTGTTCACTTCCGGCCAGGCTTAGATACCTCAGCTTGCATTGTCAACTCGCTGTAAAAATGGTTCATGCTGTGTTCCAGCCTTAAATTCAAGTCGGCTATGGCCCCTGGCATTGTTTTAGGCATATAAGATCAAGCCCATTCTTCGCTGGGCCTTGTTATAGGACTTAACCTTTGTCCTGCATCCTTAAATAAAAATATAAAAAATAACACAGTAGTAGCTTTTTTATCTTTCATGGGGGTTGGGGGGTAACACCCATAGAAAATGTTATGAAGCTAATGCTTGCTAAATGCAATTATAGAACTTCTACAATAAATGAGATACACACTTCTAAAGTTAGTAAAATGCATTTCAGTATTGTTTTAAAATTTCCCTTGAAAATGAAAAATGTCAGAATTATTTGTCTTGAGTGCAAAGTACTGGTTGCGGAAATTATCCATAATCAGGCAAAAATTCTGTAGCTACTATGGAAATTTGTACAAGTTGAGAACTCTGTTCTGAAAATTTGAATTTCAAAAACATCTACCATAGAAGTGAAAAAAAAAAACAAATATAAATTAAAAAAAAATACAAGCCATATGCAAAACAGTAATTACATCGATACTTTATTTGTTACATGGTTTAGTGTTTGGGAAACTACAGAAGCTGTCTTTAAACTAACTGCTATTTCTGTATGTATAGTGTTGCTTTAGTGAAAGCTTTAGCCTTGTGGAATATTCATTGTATAGGACTAGCAACATTTTTCATTGATATATTTCATTTTCTTATATTCACCACATAAATTTTACCAGGTCAATGCTGTATGATCCTGAGCAGCTCCATGATCTAGAATGGGTTATTTTTGATGAAGTCCATTACTTCAATGATAAATCGGTAAGCAATTTTTATGTTGTCACAACTATGATAATGTTGATAATTTGTAACAGTGGTAAGAATAATGTTATAAGACTTATTATTCTCATTCAATTCATAGCTAAAAAACATTGTGTTGTTTATTTACAATTTTTGAATCGACTTCGGCTAGTCAGATTTTATTTTTAAACATGCACCTTTTTTTGGTGCAGTTTATGGCTGGCTTCAGACCATCTTGGTATTTTTTATGTAATTACTATATATACAAGGTCAATATTATAATTTAGATAGATAGTACATGTCTATCATTTTACATTTTTAGAGAGGAGTAATTTGAGAAGAGATTCTGATCATTAGTACCAGTTACTGTAAATAAACTCTTACTATTATATGGACAATGAATTAAAATGTTAAAATAAATATATAAGCACAAACTTCACCATTAATATCACCATCATTATCATTATCTTCAACATCATCACCACCACTATCATTATCGTTACCACCAAATACAGTGACAGTTGGAAATTGGATGATTAAGAACTCTTTTTAGTACATTTGGCCAAGGAAAATTCTAGGGTTCAGAAACAATCTGTTGCATGCACCTTGTCAAATGTATGTATTATATTGATGATTAAGAAAGCAGTTTTTATAACTTCTCAGGGTTTTTCTCATGAAGTATTAAACTATTAAAAAAAAGAATTGCATTCTTTATAAAATTAATTAATGGATCCTCTATTATTATTCAACCAATCTAGTATCTTTATCTATTTGCTACACAATGGCATATATAATTCAGATAGGAAGTACATACAGTACCTATTTTCTTAATGGTTTAGAGAGGTGTAGTTTGGGAGGAGGCTCTGATCATGCTACCAAAGACAGTGAACCTAGTCCTTCTGAGTGCAACGTTCTCTAACACTATGGAATTCGCTAGGTGGATTGGGTAAGTTTTTATTTAAATAAATTGTGTATTACGCAATACCTATCAAATATGTTTATTTGTTTTGTTGTATAAACACGTTATATCGTCATTGCGGACTTATAAAATCCGCATATGCCTTAAAACTAAAAGAAAATGCATACGTTGAGAGTCCGTACTGAGCCCAAAAAATCCGCATAGCATATGTTATATGATGTTTTTTTTTAAATTTTGTATGACAAATGAATGAAGTAATTACATAGTCAAATGGTTGCATACATGTGATGGACATGTGTATATTTCTCACACTTTTAACACTTACAATTCTTTTAATTGCAATACCTAGGAAGATCAAAAGGAAGAAAATTCATGTCATTAAGACTGAAAAGCGACCTGTTCCTCTAAAGCATTACGTTTATACTGGAACTGAGGAGATAGTTGAACGCCAACTGTTCCAAACGGTGGATGTGACTGGAGATTTCAGAAATGAAGAGTAAATGAAATTTAATATTTTGTATTTGTTCACCACAAATGTTTGAATACTGTAAACTTTCAAGTCTTTTATTCCCTTAAATTTCTATTCTATCTGTATTCTTCTCTTCTCTACCTTCCATTCTCTTGCTTTTGTCTATATCTACAGAAACATAGTTATTTATAATTTGTTATATACTGATTTATGGAATACAACAATACATAATTTTACTCCTGCAAAAATGTATATCATGGAGTTTAAGATATTTCACAGCCAATTAACTTCCAATCATATCATAATAACTGGCATCACCATCACTACCAACATCATCACTGGTTGTCTTGTTGGCAAGAAGTCTAACATATTATTATTATTAATATTATTATTATTATTATTATTATTATTATTATTGTTACAACCACAATTATAAACACCCTCAGCTCACTGTAAGTTGTTACTGTTATGATGGCAGAGTTGATATGTAAGGCTATTTGTTCAATTAGAAGTAACAGTATCATTCTATGTTTTGTTATAGTTATGAACAAGCATTGACTGCTGTAATTCAAAATGGAATCCAGACACAAGCAGGCCTACCAAATGTAAAGGTATTGTACCGAGTATTTTATGCTGATGTATGCTACATAATAAGTCAATAATAATAAAAATCAATAAATGCAATAAAATACAACTTTAGCACCAAACTAAAACAATTTAATACAAATATGATTTAAATACCAGTACAAGATATTCCTCGTTTTAAAATCTGCCTTTATAGTTATTTCCGATGTAAGGGAAGACTCTTTATATGCCTTGTTTTGCGGACCTGCTGACTGCAAATATTGATGATTTCGGATAAAAATTAAAATTTATTTTTGGCCAATTAGCACACCAATCGCCATAAAAAAGTGGAAATATCTGAAAAAAATAAATGATTTTAAAGTTTTTTTTTTTACAACTTCCACTGCCTTGAAATCTCCAAATATGTATATTTCTTCCTAATTATATAAATATGAAGCATTTAACCATCCTATTTTCTCATCTGTCTGGATGTTTTTGACAAAACTATTGGCTATTAAATAAGAAAAACAAAATTTTATTTTTATTCTGCTCTCCTCTGATGGTCTTTAAAAAAATAAGTACATGAAACTATGAATAAAAAAGGCCTAATTATCATTTACTGGATAAGAACTACAACTATCTTTCTAAATTATTTATTACATCTCTCTTCTAGATATCAATAACATTTGGTACATATTTACCTATCATTTTTTGGGAGGTTTTCATTACTGTTATTATTAGTATTTGGTGAAACAACTGTGTCGCAGCATGTAAGGTGTTGGACTTGGGTGTTTGAGACCAATGTTCGTTGCAATGCTTGTGCCCTCGGGCAAAGCACTTTACTTATGTTTGCCTCTCCAACCAGGAGTATAAATGGGTACCTGGTAGGGTGGTATGGCATTGAATGTATGGGTAGTGCGTATATAAGCAGCAATGACCAGGGATACTCCCCAAGGAGCAGAGGAAGTTGTACAATGTGCGGGTCTTCCAACTCAGTATCCAGTGACCAGGGAAATAATGATGCCAGTGCCTTGTTTAATCTGCAGATTTTGATATGCGCTATATAAATTTTGGTTATAAAGAAAAAAACCATGCCTTATCGAACATTTGCATATACAGTATCAAACTTTTAAAAACTTAGAGAGTAGTATTATATTATATTGAAAGATTTCAGTTAGCACAAGTGGTACAAATGTATACTACATTTTTAGTGCTTTCCAGTACTGTCAACAGTTACCCTAAAATATTATATATATTATTAACAATATCAGTACATTAAACAAAACCTAAACATTTAACAGTTAGAGAGAAAACCAGAGATTTGTGATGTCTAGCCACTCTCTTTGTTTCTATGAGTCAACAAGTATAGATCTCAGAGAGGGAGGTGGTAGGGCAATATTGAGGTACTGTAAATCTCACTCATATAAAGTTCTTCAGTGAGAAAATAAACATCTATACAAGAGCTTACACTAGGCAGACAGGACATTTAGTGGTTTTGTTTTGTCTTTCAGCAAAAAAATCGGTACCCATCATTTGTCAAAATGCTAGAGCAACATAAATATTTACCAGCGATTGTATTCGCATTTGTGAGGAAGAAATGCCGAGAGAATGCCATATCTTTACAGTCCTTGGATCTGACAGACCGTATAGAGAAAAGTCGAATTAAAGTCTACTTGAATTCATCGTTGCAAACCCTGACACAGTCAAACCAGCAGTTATCTCAGGTCATCCACTTCATTTAGTTAAAACATTGTGTATGTTGTGAAATCAATATTAGGGTAGGAGGTTTTCTGCCTTGTGTTATTACACTGACCATTAGTATGGTTTTGTGAAGAAGTCTTCTTGTTTCTGTAATATGCTTGTTTTGCCTTCTTTTATTTTAATTCATTTTGTATTGTTTTATTCAATAATTTTTCTCAGTTCATTTAACCCACTTTGATACCTCAAAGACTTGTGTTTGGTGATTTATCTATAAAAGTATTAAAAATGGAAATATATCAGTCATAGTCATATAAAATATCCTGTGTTTTAATAAAGACATTTTAGATGTTTATCAATGATAGATTAATATCTAAGCTAGTTATTATTAGTAATTGAGGGAATTATGAGTAATTCAAATTTAAATGAAAATAGGGAAAGTTCCTGGATTTTAATAATGAAAACCATTTTTTGATTTTCAAATTTCATTGCATATTTCAGATTCTTGAGTTGAGTGAGATGCTGATGAGGGGTATAGCTTATCACCATAGTGGAGTCTTACCTCGTATGAAAGAAATAATTGAGCGTCTATTTGAAGATAATCTTGTGAAGGTACTTGTGTTTTACTGTGAATACTTTTGCATTTGATATCACAATTCTCCAGCCAATGTCAGATTTTAATCTTAATCAAAGTATTATCACTTGGAGGCTCCTTGAATATCCTCATTGAAAGTTATAGCACCAGGGAAAGAAGTACCATGAGCATTTTTTCAAAATAAATCCTATATAAATTTGTTAAAAATATTGTTTCCAGTGTGCATCATTGCCTCATCGTTAACTGTACATAATCTCTAATAGTTTAATTTGTATTTTAGCTTTAGTTGTATTTTGTAAGTGCTGGGTTTCCTGTTGTTTAAAGAGCAATATTTCTTTTTTTTTTTTACTTTTTTAATTTATTATTTTAGGTACTGTTTGCTACAGAGACGTTTGCTAGTGGTGTTAACATGCCAGCAAGAACAGTGATCTTTGATTCAGTTAAAAAGTTTGATGGCGAGGAGGTACGCACTCTGAATCCTGCAGAGTACATCCAGATGGCGGGCAGAGCAGGCAGAAGAGGCAAAGATGACTGCGGTTTCTCCATCATCCTATATGAAGAGAGCATGCAAGAGGTATCAGTATTAAGAAGTTTACAACAGGTGAGAATAACATGTTAATAACTTCTTGTGTTGACAGTTACACTGATTTTTGGCTTACATCTACTTTACAAGTTACTTTTTTAAAAATATATACCAAAATTGATTTCATGCTACAAGCTGATGTGCAAGTTGAGTTGTTCTGTCTTGTTTTTTTAAAATCATTTATTTAATTGTATGTATTGTTGAAATGTCAAGTACATTGTAGGCTTTATGATCTTTATTTACTTTCCTCACTATTATTTACTTTCCTTACTATTATCAAAATGGTCTTGTTACAAACACCAGTAGAGAAATATACATGTATTAATCAGGTCTATCAGATTGAAACAACACTTGTGTTACTGGGTATGTGTTTTGTCTCTGGTGTAGAATTATCATTTTTTTTTTACCCATAGGGGAATCCTTGTCCTGTTGAGTCTCAGTTTCACCCCAAGGATAATATGATCTTGAATCTAGCTAAGAGGTCTAAGTTTCAAGTGGAGGATATTCTGAGGCAAAGCTTTGCAGAGTATTGCACAGATTCTACAAAAGAGGAAGTTGCAACTTTGAATCTTGAGTTAATGAGGATTGAACGTGTGCCTTGTTTAATATGCAGGAATGATCTTTCAGAGTACTACGACATGTGCAAGAAGATTCATTCTTTAAGATCAGATTTACAGGTAAGATATTAAAGTATGGAAGAAGACTTTCTGGTTAAACTGTCAGTTGTGTTGAAATATCAGATAATTGAGCTAATAAACTTAAAAAACATATGTATATGTATGCCTATATCTAACATGTGGTGATCACCTTCTGAAGAATTTTTTTTTCTTTTTTGTCTGGGTAATTTATATCTATATCTAAAAATAAAAAAAAACTGGTAACAATTGCTTGTAATAGTCCTTCAGTGAAAAGTTCCGTATTTGGTTGTATGAAAAATGTGTCTCTGGCGGGATTCAAACCTGCAACCTCTCGCTATTAATGCGAGTATCATAAATTAGACCACAGAATCCTATACGTATGTATGTATGTATATAAATAACAAAGACACTGATAAAATCAGATGACACTGTTGACATATTAGAGGCATATACAGTATCTGTTATTTTATTTCATCCTGTTCTCAGAACTCTCTCAATGTAATCATGTTTAAATGTTCTGCTGCAGATTTTGATACCTGAATTTTGTTGTGTTGTTTCTTCACCATTATTAGTGTATAGAATAAAATTATATAAGATAAGATAAATAACATTTTGGTGAGATGATTATTGTCCATCTGGAAAAACTGGTTTGTTTGGTTGCTTCTAACACAATCCAGCTATTTTTTCCACAGCATTGTTCTTTTTCAGTGTTTTGCATTATTTTAAATTTATTACAATTTTTTTATATAATATACATTTAGGTCTATTAGTTTAAGTTCACCTCATTCTTTATCAGTCTAAATGCAGTGTTGGACAAGTTGTTGTTGTCAACTCACGGGAACACAGGAATGTTCTAGGAATCATCATATCAAAAGTTGACCCAGATTCCAAGAAGTTCAAAACCATAGTTATGTATGATAAAGAAACTTCTAAGAGTGCACCAAAAACCAAGCTAAAAGTTCCAATGGTGAGAGAAATATATCTGCCCAAGAGTGATTTCAGCAATTCATGTGATGTTGTAGAGTTAGAAGATGGTGATTTTACCTTAACAAGAGAGGTTATATCAATAGATGCTACTACATCAGAACAAATTGCTTTGTCAAGGTAAACAAAACTAATTTATTATTAGAAATATATCATTTTTACATTTTTATATAAGACTGTGGTTCCATGTGTAATATTGTTTAAACTGATACAACCTCATGATGCACTGCACATTTCTGGCCTCTCCTGCAAATTATTCATAATTATGTTGCATGCTATAACCTTTAAAACATTCACATCATGAATTTTATATGGGTATTGAAAGGCATTAGAAATAACATTTATTAATTCTGATTGATAAATGCTGTAAATTTGTAATTAAAAATTAATTTTGAAGTATTGGAAACTATTGAAATTTGTTAATCATATTTTTGCAGTGTTGTACCTTCCAGCTTGTTCACCAAAAGAGCTATGAAGATGCTGCATCGTTGTGCAAAAAGTGAATCAACCAAAGGCGAGCCAATGGAATTCATGAATATAAAGCATTATGAACGAAAGGTCATAACATATCAATGTCTTCAGTGCAAACATCTACAAAGACATGTAAGGTTACATTGAATGTAATTGTTATTCATTTTTACTTTTATAGAATTATATCTGTTGTTTGAAAAAGCAGTAAGGATTAAAATTTTAAACCACGTGTTAGCAGTGATGGAAAAATGCTAGGCCTGGTGGTTTTTGTGATGAAGTGATGAAGACAATTACGACTGCAATGGTAGTGATGACAATGATGATGATAATATTTTCTTCTTGGTGGCCCTGGTTAAGTTTTTTAGTATCCTTACTGGAAAAGAAATATCTGTATTTAAAAATATTATGTTTTTGACCATATAATTAAAAAAAGTGATATTCACTAAAGACCAGTATGGTATAACATTTTAATCTTGTGCTTCTATGTTTTATTCATATTTATATTTTTCTACATATTTTATATATCTGCAGTATGAAAATTATGCAAAACGACAAGAATTAAAGGAGAAAGTAATAGAAGCTGAAGAAAAACTCTCTCAGAAAGAAAAAGAAAATTTGTTTTTGCTGCCCCGAGTTAAAAAAAGACAAAAGGTACTATGCGTATTATGTGTAATATGCTCATAATGCTTATTTAACAAAACAGTTGTATCTCCAATGAATTTGAAATTTTTGATTTGTGGTAGTGTTTTTAAGAAACTAATTTTCATTTGGTAACATTTGCTCTCGTGGGTGTCATATCCTAATGTGATTGCAATAGACACAATCGGTGACTCGGATCAAATGACTTGGGTTAGTAATTGTAAAACAACTAGCGCCAGTGACGCTCAATAATAGGAAAATACATGGTTCCTTCCGAGTGTTTCTGCTGCAAGATGTTGAATAACGTTGGTTGCAACACCAGTAAACTAAGCATCTGGATCATGTTGTATTATTGACAATAGATATTTGTTGATTTCTTGATTCCTTCACCATTTGACTGATCCAGAATAAAAGGTTGGTTCAAAAATAATTTGCTTAATGATTTGCTTGTGAAAATTTTAGCCATTCCAAGAGATACTCTTGCAAAGAGTAGTGGGGTATGGAGAAGTAGGGACATCAGTCGTATATCAATAAAAGAAGTTGAGTTATAAACTTGGGATAGTGGTATTATTGTGGCTGTTTTACAAGACTTTCTTTGCTCCCGAGCAATGTTGGATGGTTTGCAAATTCTTTTATTTGCTTAAAGGCACATCTGGTGGGCGCATACTTCCAACTGAGGTCCAGCTATTTTGCATTTTTGTAATGTCTTAAAATTATGATTATTTCAATTACGCTAAAAATTCTGTATTAACTGTGTTAAAAATTAGACTTTATTCTATTTATTGTATGGTACAATAATGAAATTATGTTTATTTTATTCTTTCTTGTTAGGTGTTGAAAGGTCTGGATTATTTTAATGAAGACATGGAGATTCAGCCAAAGGGCATAGTAGCCTGCAACTTTAGTCATCATGAGGTCATATTGACTGAGGTTATCTTTGAAGGCATTCTTGATGATTTAGAGCCAGAAGAGATTGCTGCAGTGTTGTCCTGTATGGTTTATCATGGAAAACAACCTAGTGAATATGTGATCTCTGAAAAAGTTGATGAGGTACCAACACACATCCTTTTATGAACAAAAATCATTGACCAAGGATACACACCATACTAAACAAAATACACTGTTTCTGTTTTTTGGAATTAGCTTATCTTTCTCCATATAATTTTGATGATGGTGATAAAATTTTGATGATGCTCTACAGAACATCATTGTCTCTCATTTTTCCTTATTAAGTGCATCATAGATTATAACTATTCACTCTAGAGTGCACACCTCCGCCGTCTCCCTAAATACTGAAAAATACGCAGGCTGTGTATGATGTGAATTCCATTATTTTCTACCCTGTGCCTGAATATCGAACAATACACAGGCCGTGCATTTTCTTTATGTGACCTTGAACTTGTCCTTTGACCTTTTCTCTCCAATATTTAATCCTCTCTTTTTTCATCGTTACCATTCCAGTATATTTTATAATAATCCATATTTGTTTGCGTAACCTCGCTAACAGACAAACAGACAGCGGTGAATACACAACCTCCTTTAAAATCCCAACCACAAGTACAGTAATTAAAATTTTTTTAATTTCAGATTTGGCAGTCAATGTGATGTAGTGTATGTGATAAGCCTGTATTATTTTTGCACATTTATTGTGAATAAAATATAAAATTTTAGTGATTTTGTCTTAAAATAATGTTGGTTTAGTATTCAAAACAAATATATATTTCCATTATAGGTTATAGAGAATATCAAATCCATCGCAGAAAGAATAGCTCGTTATGAGCTGGAGTACGATAGCAATAATGAAGTCAAAGATTATGATGACCAATTCAAAAAATGTTTTGCAGATGTGGTGTTAGAATGGGCCAGCGGACATGTAAGTTATTATCCTAATTATGTAATAATTTTTATTTTACCTTTCAACAAAGAATTTATTGTCAATAAAAGACTGTAGACTGGTATAGCGCATAATACTAGGTGTCCAATAGAAGTTGAATAAAGGAAACTAGGGGGTTAACATTAATTCATCATATTTATATGCCATGATATGCTTGCATATAGGCTTGCATAGGGTGAACTACTTTACAGCCTGTCAGCAATACAGGCTGGGGTATCGAAGCATGGCCAACAAAGAATGGTCAGCGTGTGGTTTGAAATCCCAACCACCTTCTCAAATTTATTTTGTGTAATTGGCATCTAATTTAAAAACTTCAGCCTGTAGTTTTTTTTATAAGGGTGTTTACTGTATGTCTTGAGTATATTTGTACTAGCTACATTAGAGGATATTGATATATAAATTAATGTAATGACCATCTATATATTCAATTACAGTCATTTGAAGAAATCATACATCTCGCAAGTGAGAATTTAGCTGGTGATACTCCAGAAGGGGAGATTGTTCATATAATGCAACAGTTAATTTATACATGTCGCGAAATACGCATTGCTTGTGAGAATATTGGCAAATTAGAGTTTGCATTTAAGATGAAAGTAGCATCAAGGATGTTAAAACGGGATATAGTTGCTGTACCAAGCCTCTATCTAGAGTGATTAGAAAGCCTGAGAGGAACATATAGGCCTACTGGATCACCAATGGAGGTAATGCAATGGTTAATTCTTCTATACATCAATACAAAAGGCTCCTGTCCATCCAGCTCAAAGGAATTTTGCAAACAGTGCGCAATAGTTTAGATTTTTTACTTTTTTTTGTTTTTGTATATTTTTTTATTTTCTTAAATTTTTTCCCTCCAAGTTTTCCATTAAAAATTGGTACGTAGCACCATAAACGCAATAAATAAATAGATAAATAATAATATAATAGTGTATATTTGTTTATATCAGCCCTCTCACCAGAATTTTTTTAAAGTGCAAAATTCTAAAGGGTGGATGTAAGTGTTACCATTTTTGGTACATATTTATGCTGTGACACGACGTACCGTGGCCCATGTAAATTTAATTTACTCAATACCCAAGCCGAAATTCGGCATAAAAAACGTGTTTTGCATGAAGTTCACGTAAATTCAATTAACAATGTTGTTTTATGATATGTGAAAATGATTTAGTTTTTTAGTTTATGCAAAATTTGATCTACTTTGATGATGGACAACCTTTTTGGAGAATTTTGAGACCATTTTGGTATAAAGCGCTATATAAATCTCATTTTTTAAAGGAACCTACTGGTAAAAGATTTGCTTGTCATGGTTTTTATCTTTCCAACAAATTCTAACTTTTGTGTTGTTTGTAATGGAATAAAGATTAATTGAATGATTGATAGTTGCTTTACCAAGCCTCTTTTTACAGTTAGGTAATAAAAAATAAAAACAATATTAATTTTATTATCTGATATCCATAGCAAGGGAATTATGTAATTGTAAATCATTGCATCATTGTTCAAAAATTTAAATGGTTTTAAATTCATGGTGACCTCATTGAAGTTTTCGAAGTCTTTAACAGTTGTACAAAAGTGGATCCCAATCTATTTTGTGTAATACAAGAAGGTAACAGAGGCCATCCTCGTAAATTGTTTAAAAAAAGTCCCTTTGATGTAGAAAAGATTTCTGCTATTTTTGTAATTTTAGACTACTGTTTTAGATAAAAATAATATTAGATAGACTGTATAAATTGCATGATAAATGCTTTATTTTAAAATGAATATGTTTTGTATGGAATATTTTATCAGTTTGAAATTTGTGTAAGAATAGTTTTTTAGAATACTTTTTATCATAGAAACACTGTATTATGTTTAGTGAACTACCTAGTCTAATAATCATGTACTAGTTTTTTAATTATGGAGTATCAATCAATAACTAAATTAAGCATAGAAACTTTGTAATGAACCTGATTTATATAGCATGTGCGTATGTATGTTTCGTATGTACATGATGTGTTGCATTGTGTTTGTAAACAAGCAGATTCAAAAACTGTACACATATTCATAATGTTACACAAATTTTTTTAAATTTTGCTGTTTACTTTTGGATAATTGATCCCTGTGTTTGCAAATTTGAAGCCAAATGAGGTAACTCAAAATGCACCCCATCCAACCGCCACCCAACAAACATGCCAATAGTGTGAAATATCATTATGAGGCTTTCTAGGTTATATAACTTTGTCCGAATAATACTTACTGCAAGGTTAAAAACCCTTTTTTAAACTGTTTTGTGAAAAAAAGGTAGTAGGCCTACTGCTGTAATGTCTATTATTTAGTTTCTGCCTTATTTGTGAAGGTTTCTTGAGTTGCAAACTTGATCAGTTTGTTTTTGTTCTACCTTTACTCTAATTTGCATAGTAGCCAGGTGCTCTCTTTGTCAGCCATTCTTTGTTTCATTACCAGTTCAGTTCAGTCATTAACACAGTGCAGAGCACACCTACAGTAGGTAGTGCAGTAATACTATTAGGGCTAGTATGTGATAGTAAAATGAAGGAAGCTCAACCTTATGGTGAGCTAATTTGATATTATTGTTATTTGCTGTTTAATTTTGTCTAGATTTAGTTGTTCAGTTAATGTGTATTAGAATGGATATCACAATTTATTTATGCATATAACAGGATGGTGAAATTTCTTAGGCTTTATTGTTGATTGCCAATCTGTGTTTATGATAGGCTAAAACTGTATGTTGCTTTTTATATGAATACTGTTGTTAATAATTTTGATTGTTTTTAATTATTTTGTTAATGATTTCAGTAAATCGGAAAATTGGAAATTTACGGAACTTGTTCATCTATTGAGGAAATAGTGGAAATTTGGTGGAATAAAAGGCTGAACCGAATTTGCATTTTAGAGCTTTATTGCTAGTACAACTGCAATTTGTTGACTTGTCAGATAATAAACAAACTTAATGAAACACTTTAAGTGAAGTGCTGCAATTTATAAGATGTGTCATTCCACTACTGTCATTCTGCTATGAAATATTATTATAGATATAAGAATTATAAATTACAGTACTTGAATTGTTAATATAAATGTTGTAAGGTTATACTGCTATTGTGTTTTGGTGGTAAAGTTGAGATATGTTGTTTTTATTACAATTAATGAATCTGTATTCTTATTTCTGTATTACTGAGTACTGTATTTCATTATTTGCTTATACAGCAGTAAAATATAATTCAGTCTATTTTTCATACACTTTTTCAAACTAATTAAATCAGAATACGACATTGGTATTATAATAATATCAAACATATAATTAGTACATCATTGGTAAAGGTTAAATATTAAATTTTCATTATGATTTTTAAAGTCTATATCATTACTTTTGTATTACAGTACTTTAGTATTTTTTTATTGTCACAATATAAGTAATGTTCTTTAGAAATAATACCAAATACAATACCTCAATTTCAGCAATTACCATTAACAGAATAATCTAAACATAACCCACTTTTTAAGTGTTACAGTTACTAGTGAATAACCATAAAAACAAATTACAGTATACACAATTTATAAATTATACACAATAATAACACCGATTTATTGATATCATTTGATACATACAGTAACAAACAACACATCTTGTCACTGTTTTAATGAAATGTATAGGTTGCAAATCCCTATTCTTTCACTTTTTGTTCTTTTAAGTTAATTCAAGTATATTCTCATCTACATATTTTGTTACAGCATGTTTTACAGTTATTCAAAGCTGGCAAGCTGCTTATTGTTCTGGCTGCTTGGTCAGCCTAGCAACAGCAACTGTAATAAGAGTAGTATGTGATGTAGTTGCAATCAAAAAGAACAAAATTTGTGGTTATGTTACGTTTTATGGAGAATGAAATTAAGAGAAGAATCAAGGAATCCGCAGTATAAATACTTGCTTTCTGATGATGGTTATTATTATGATAACGATGAAATTTTTTTTTAAATATATTTTTTGTTTGCATTAATTTTACAACATAATATATAATACACAAGGTACACAAAATACCTTAAAAAGAATAAAATCATACAGAATGTTTTGTCATCACCGTTTAAAAAATCAATATGAATACTGTTAGGTAGCCATCTTCCTCAGAAGACACATGGCCGTCATTGACGGGATCCGTTGACAGAATCACTGCTGCTGGTGATCACTTGAGATAAGTAATATAATAATCTTCTCATTTCATTCAATTCATTTATTTTTTTAACCAAGAACATTACACAAATCAGTACAATAAAAACAAAGGTTAGGAAAATCTAAAGCGGCAGTTAAGTCACTATAGCCTTGTTTAAACGGCAGGAGAGCACCGTGATGATCGCGTTTATCCGGTGATATAGGTGTTAAGTGGCCGTGTAAACGCATTAGTAACCGCGTTACCTTACCTCCGCATCGCAGCTGTCATTATTTTGAATGTGAACATCCAGTGCGAACTGCAGCAATAAATGCACCCCGGGCGTTCCATACGAAGCGCCCTCATTCGTCTACTATCAAACGTGTGTGTTTTCGACATGTTGACCATCCAGCCTGCTGCCTGCCTGTGTCATCCATGTGATGTGTGAGGTAATTGAACGTATGCGTTGTTAACAATTGAACAACGAAAATACAGAGTATTTTTGTGATTATTTAAAATCTTTAATGTTCATTTCTAGCTCGGCCTTTTGTGCTAGACCTCTCTCTCTAGACACTAGGCCTACCTAGTTAAGGCTAAGCTACTACGAGCATAAGAAGAAAGGCCAGGCCGCGACTGAGTGAGGTCCTTCTACTCTAGTTTAGCCAAGGTGTTTAGCTAGGCCTACTAGGCTTTCAAGTGTACAGTTTACTACAGTCAGCAGTACTGGTGTTATTACGTCATAGATTCTGAGTGGCCTCCCTACTGTACGAGTCGTGAATGATCTTAAGTGTAGAGTGTTTTTTCTACTCTACTGAAGGCACCTGTCCTTACCCACTTTGGTTAACCCGTACACAAATTTAGGTCGATCCGTACCAACAATTGGTTAACCCGTACCCAAAAGATATTTGTATCTGTACGATCTCGTGCGGTGTGTAAGATTGTTGTTGTTGATAATAAGGTAAGTTTTACAGTTTTAATTTACTCTGGGCCTATTCTTTATATAGTGTCCTTTTTTTTCTCTTTACTCCTATTTTTCAATTTAATTTTTACAATTTTTATTTTAAATTTTCTCTGGGTTTAATTTTTCTTTTCCTTTTCTTTTGCCTTTGATCT
>NW_022685291.1:2320336-2372704 GCF_011630105.1 Anneissia japonica
GTAGATAAACTGACTTGGGAGTTAGATGCTGTGGAAGACAATGTGCAATATCAGAAAAGGATTGGAGCTTATAGCATCCCAACAACAAAGAAAAAGAGAAAGCTAAGCCACCATGTAGATTCTAACTTGTCAGAAAATAGTGATTCCGAAGTTTTAACCCACCAGAGTGCAGGGAATATGTTTTCTTACCAGTATGAAGGTGACAAGATGAAAGTTGATGACTTTGAAATTGTCTCAGAAAAATATGGCAAGTTTAGCCATCAAGAGGCAGATACAAAGACACAACATGTAGTTCTTCACTACAGAGTTTATGAATCGTCATCAGAAGATGAAAGTGTTTCACATGAAAATGTTTTAATACTACCAAAAGCAAAGAACAATTCTTATATAAGTTTAACATCAAAAAGCACTGATGGAGAAAAAGGACAAAATGAAGAAATTGATGTTCCAAATATTTTACCAGAGACTCAACAGAAAACTTATAACAAAGAATTGATTGAAAGAACTTCTGACATTTTAGAATCAGTTTCTACCAAAACAAAATTAAATCAATCAAATTATGACTCTGATAACCAGAATATAAAAAGGATTTCCACAGATACGGTTGATGTCTCCAGTAGTAAAAGTAACTCTAATGATGATGATAAATGTGAGAAGGATTTAGAAGCAGAAGATGATCAAATAACAGTGAAAGAACTTGATACTCTGAGAAATAAATCAGTACCAGAAAAAGTTTATGAACAAGATTCTGGTTACCTTATATTTGGTACGAAAGATCCAGTTGATACAGAGGAAGATGTTCTGGATATGGTGAATACTGATTCATCCAGAATGTTTTATTACCAATCAGCAATTAATCCAATAACAAATGATAACATTGAGTTCATGATACTGGAACCGCAGGGTAAAGAAACCAAAGAGTTACGTGTATTGCAGAAGGATTCAGAAGAAAAAGACAAAAGCAAAGAGGAAAGAGAAGAAAATGAATATAAAGTGAATGAAAGTAAAAGAGAAGATGAAGAAAGAGAAGTTATAGAAGAAGGAAATCAATCTAAAGCAATGATAGATTTCATAGTCCTGCAATCTGAAAAGTGTTTGGAGAAAACGTCTGTTGAAACAAAAGCAAGAAAGGATTATGTGGTAGATGTCGAAGGTCAAATAGAATGTGATGATACAGATTCTGTCTCTTCTGCTAACACTGATGATATCTGTTCAGGAAAGTGCATTATGAAGTTGGCAGGAAAGAAGTCAAAGAGGGAACCAGATGCATTAGGTGTAGTTGAGTTTGGAGACGAGATAGCTCCATCAGCAGTTGAAAATGACAGTGATAGCCACTTGAAAAACCAAACACTACAAGGAAGTGACAACAGTAGTGTATGTGGTGAGGAAGATCAAGAACCCAGTGAAGCTGTTGAAGGGAACAGTAGTGATGATGAGGATGATGTTGAGGCCAGTAGTGATAATGGAAAAAATATTTGTAAAGATGATGAAAATCTTACCAGTGATGAAGATGCCAGTACTGGTGAAGATGTCAATAATGATGATGGCATTAGTGATGAAGATGACAGTACTGGTGAAGATGTCAATAATGATGATGGCATTAGTGATGAAGATGCCAGTACTGGTGAAGATGTCAATAATGATGATGGCATTAGTGATGAAGATGCCAGTACTGGTGAAGATGTCAATAATGATGATGGCATTAGTGATGAAGAGGGCAGTGGCAGTACAGATGGAAGTAGTGATGAAGATGGCAGAAGTGATGAAAATAGTCATAGTGTTAAAGACAGCAGTAGTGATGAAGATGACAGTAGTGATGAAGATGAAAATAGCAGTGATGAAGAAGATATCACTGATGAAAAGACTCGAAACCTGATGTCACCAAGTTCTCTCAATGGCAGAGCTGTATCAGGAAGTAGTTCTAAGAACTTAGATGTCAAAGAACACAAAAAGGTTCTGGATCGCAGGGTTCTTGCTGTAAGCCCTGCAAAGCAGGCATCTTCAAATATCAAACGACTGGAATCAGTGCAGAAGAGGAAGGAAGTGGTCTTAGGACAGAAGAAAGCAATACAGATGGCCTTAGCAGCTGTGGTAAATTCATAAATAATTCCATTGTTTTTCATTGTTACCTGCTATGTTAGTTGAAATATTAGATGCATTAATAACAAGATCAGCAGAGAGTCTGGTTTATTGTGTGGCACCCACATAATATGTTTCATTTGTTCTTTCCCTGGAATGCAACTTAATAAAGTATGAAATGTAGTTGGGTATCCATATTAGTCCGTAAATATAGTAAATGAGGAATCGGTCCGTAGCACTTTTATGATTAACAACAATGTGATTTTATTCTGCAACATTCATCCCAATCGATGAAGCCACATCGATTAGGGGAAATCTCATCATGAATAAAATCATATTGTTGTCATAAAAGTGCTAAAAACGGATTTCTTACTATACAGTAATCATAATGCTTGCATTACATTAAAGAAAAGTATGTAGAAGACAAGATTTGCAGTAAATCCATATGCTGCAATTTGAGGGTTGCAGTTTGTAGAGAGGTTGGTGCTCTAGTGCACTCTAGTGCACTGAAGGATTATTGGAGGCTAACGATGGATTTCCATTAGAGCCTAGCTAATCCTCAAAGTGTTCTTTCAACTGAAACTGTCTCGTTCTGTACTTAGGATAGCAAGACTGGACCAGCCCAGGGAAAACACATCATCTTTGACTCAGATGATGAAGAGGAGCATGATGGTATGAATATTCCCTTCCAAAATAAAACTGATCTATCTAAAATGGTAAGAGTCATAGTCTAAGGTCTGGCATCTTGCCAACTCCGTTTTTATAGTCTGTTTAGTTCCTATAAAATCGTACTGTATTAATATCACATCCTTGTTTGTTTTAAAACTTGCACTCTAGCTTAGGCAAGACTTTTTATAAAACTAATGACAGACAATGAAGCGATTAGCATAGTAGCATAAGTAACTCAGTTGTGTTCACATATTTTATTTTTACTTTATATCTGTTGAAAATGTTAAACATCCAGATTATATACTTTTAAAGAACAGTTATAACTTGCTAAGTAACCAGTACAGCTTTTTAATCGAAAAAAATTTGAGCCTAAAAAACAGGTTTTTTTTGTGTGCTTGCCACCTAAATGCTGTCTGAATTTATTTTTCTCTATGGAAAACTATTCCCTAGTTCCTTGGTTCAGGGCAGCACTAGTGAATTTATATTCCTGCTCTATATTATCTGTGTCTGCATGAATTGATGCTTAAACCCTTAATATATACACTAAAACCTTAATTATTTGTATTCAATTTTCGGACCAACAAGGGACCAATTCTGTTTGCAAGTGACGAGGATAGCTGTGATGATGAGGATGATAACGCTCGTTTCCAAATTAAGCCACAGTTTGAGGGAGAATCAGGAGAAAGAGTAATTCTTTACATCAAATTTTCATTTCTTTTGTAATATAATATATTAAGTATAAAGAACACCATCGCCATCATTTGAAAATATATATTTAAATTTTTTGGAATTACAAATTCTTTCAGCATCCATATTGTATATTTTTGATACCCATCCCCCAAGTGGGTGGAACATTTTGTGTGCATTCATCTCTTGTCTGTGCAGTCCTCATTAGATCTCTATCCCCTTTGTGTACATACATCTTGTGGGTGCGTATTTTGTTTATGTTATCCATTCTTTCTGTGCAGCTTGCTCAGTCGGCTAATCTGGTGGTAGCCACTATGTGCGCTGAACCGTGAGATTTTTTGGTCCCCGGTTTAATTTCCATCGCTGCTCTCTTTGTGTTTCAGCTGGAGGGCTGAAATGCAAGTTTCAAAAACCGCACCGTTTTTCAGATGAGACATTTAAGCGTTGGTCCCGTGTGCAAAATGGCTTATGTGCAAGTTGAAGAATGCAGTACACTCTTTGGAAGAGAGTAGGAGGTTGTCATCCCTTTTATTGCGCAATCACCACCAGAAGGACCCCACTAGAAATAAGTCTTAGGAATTTTGTGGGTTATCCTTTTTATGTGTATTACATCAAAGATACCCAATAAAGTGCACATCCATTCCCTGTGCATTATCCCCGTGTGTAAATTCATTCCCTCGTTGTGCATTTACTCTGTCTGTCTGCACTCGTCTCTTTTGTCCTATAAGCTTAGAATGAAGAAAAAAGATGCATTTGTAACCTTCTATGAGTATATGTTATAATTTCAATTTATATTTCAGTTGCGTAAACTACAGGAGCAGATAGGAGGGGATGATCGATTTACGATGGATAAGTCGTTCCTTGAGGATCAAAGTGGTATGCACACATCACATTCTTTTTCCTACTGGCTGAGAATATTTTCCATTATCAAAAATTAATATTTAATGAAAAAAACCCTTTGTTTATAATTCTAGATGAAGATGACGATGATCCCAGTCATTTGATTCCAAACTCGTTCGCTGATCAAGGTGATGAAGAGGTTGATTTGAAGACAGAGAAGGAGAAATCTCTAAGCATCTTGCAGAGTATTGTTGGAACTAAAGGCATCATTTCTAGACCAAAGGAGATGATTGGGCAGAAATTGGGTTTCAGGTAATCACTTTTGTGAATATTTTACTCAAGTCACTCCATATCTACATTATTTTTTCACCCATGAGGAACCTGGCAGAATTGCGAAGTGGCGCATATTTATGTTACGGCGCTAATATATTCTTTCATTGGTTAGTGGTAGTTGCACATCGTACTACACAGAAGCATGTGACACAGCGTGTAATCGGAAGGTCGGGGGTTCGTGACCAATGCTTGTCACACTACTTGTGGCCTTGGGCAAGACACTTTATCTGCTTTTGCCTCTCTTCACCCAGGAGTGTCAATGGGTACCTGGTAGGAGGTGAATGATTCTGGATGAAATTATTGGTGCTGATCACATGCATAACCACGTTGTGTATGATTGATTCTGTACCCGATGACCTGGAGGATAAGCAGTTGGATACGTGCACTGTATAATACTTTCAAATAAATAAATAAAAAATAAAAATTGTTCAAAGTTTTAACAAATGTGCCATTAGCACCATAAGATAAGTTATATCGTATATATCAACTTTTTTTTTGTTTTTGTTAGGGAACCAGACCGAATTTTATTGTATGTGTATTGTACATGTATATATGACAAATAAATCTATTGAGTGTATAAATAGACCATCAAGTAATCATACATAATGGCTATTCTATTTAATCTATTCATTTCTGAGTAGATATATTTGGTAATTTTGAATACTCTTTTATTAATTGTGTGGGTTGAATACCAAATTTATCTATTTTTTTCTCATTCCAGCATCTTGAAGTTCAGTTATTAATTTTGATCTTTCTAAATATTGTTTTATTGCATATTACATTATATGTAATTTATAATTTCAGGGGAATGATGATACGGTATGATCCATCCAGAGATGACCACACCCAATATGAAGTGCAGAACAAAGAAAAAAGGTAAAACAGATTCTATTATGTGTGCTGTATATAACAATTCCTTAATTAATAAACAAATTATGAAATATATTGCATTGAGATATATTGAATTCAAATAATTTTAGCTTTAATCATTTAACATCTCAACTCATTCTCAACCAATGAGGATAAATTTTTACTGAAGAGATAAAAGTTATAGATGGTCCACTTCATGCATATTTCAAGCTATGAAAATCAAACTTTTTAATCGGCTCGCTTGCGGAAATATGTCCAGAATTTTAGGCAGTCCTATCAACATTTAAAAAACAAGGCCTATATGTTTACTTTGCAAAATTTTTGTTGTTTAATTGCCTTCTTGTGTAGACCCTCCTCCTTGGAAGGAAAATCTGCAAAGAAAAGTAACGAAGCTCCAGAGATAATCGTACCTGAAGTCTCTAAGGAAAAATACTTTGAAGTGAGTGGTGATATTACAAACGCTTTTGGAAATGACAAAAGAAAAATTGACACCGTAGAAAACAAGGATAACAAAGATATAGGTAATTATTAGATATTTATTGGCTGTACTACCTTGAAACTTGGTCAAAAACCACTGTCTGTCTTTGACCCTTAGCAAACTATTTTGTATATATTTGTCTCCCTATTTTGGTAGAAAACAGATACATTCTTGTAAGCATTTTTTTTTTGCGGAAGGTCAGTCTAATAAATTGGTGGTGTTCACTGAACCATGGAGATTCCATCGATTTTGTACTTGATATTGGTTACAATAGCGTAGAGTATTCCGGAAAGAATGTTTATGTTGTCGGCCCATGTCCATTATGACCCCTATGCAAGTTATAGAATCAGTACACTTTTTAGAAAATAGTTGGGGGATCTTCTCCCAATGTGGACACTGCCCAATTTACCACCTGAATGACCCCAACTAGTAATGTCTTTTGTGAATTACCTTTTCAACCAAATGATGTCATTTGGTCGAAAGTGCTATTTTAATTAATAAAATTATTATAGTTACTAATTCAGCATTAATAATTACTAATACACGCACTAATTAGATCTGTTTTTCTAGGCTACAAAGTTTATGCTATAGAGGGCGCTTTTCTTATTCGCACTCTGTGGTGTAACTGTAGCCTAGCAACATTTATGTTGTTTCAGTGGAAATGCAGAGTCGAATATGCGTAAAATCAACATACCTCCATTGCTGGATTTATGGTCTCATGTGATTGGCTCACAACATGCTTGAATGCTTGTGATCTATACACCAAGCATGAAACCCTCCTGGCATGGGGACATTAATATGTGCAAGAATCTAAACACATCAAATTCACAAGACAACTTCCATTCGTTTTATATTGAAGTGAAATATCCTTAACGAAAAGAATCATGTTTAATTCAATGCTTATTTGAGAGAGTTGATTATTATTATTTCATCATTATGGTACCTAATATTTTAATTATTATTACTGATTGTTTTAAATATATTATATTGTGGTGCTTGTCTTTCAGTAGAGAGCTCTCCTGAGAAAGGTTCGACGTTCCGTTTCTTTGGCGACAGCGATGAAGAGGAGGATAATAATAGCACTAAACCAACAGGTGATGAAGGAACTTCTTGTGAAGATTTACAGAGAGGAAATAATTTTGTTTCTGGCGGATCGCAGTTTCAATTCTTTGAAAGTAGTGATGAAGAAATTGACTTTCAAGAAGAGATAAGTAAAGAGACTGTGTAAGTGGTGGATGAAAATGTACATAAATTTAGAATGCTAAATTACATTATGGTATTTATAAATTCAATGTTGATTGGTTGCTTAATACACGCACTAATTAGATCTGTATTTCTGGGGCTAAGTGTTTATTCTATAACAGGGCGCTATACACTTTTGCTCTCTATATCGTAACCACTGCCCAACAGCATTTATGCTGTGTCATCAGAAATTCAGAGTCGAATGTGCGTTATATCAACATACCTCCAAGGTTGGATTCGTGGTCTCATGTGATTGCGTTGCAACTTTTTACGGATGTGCGTGATCATTACATGCAGCATGAGATTCTCCAGTCATGGGGACATCACTTTTTATGAAACTGATTGCTAATTTAATTTACTTTATGCATATGTTTAGTCATAATTTGAAATAGGGAGATTTAAATTATATATTTATTTGTATTTACTAATGAATTTAACGCTGTTTATGGATGTGCGTGATCATTAGATGATGCATGATACTCTCCAGTCGTGGGAACATCACTTTTTTATGGTACTGGTTGCTAATTTAATTTATATTATGCATTTGTTTAGTCATAATTTGAAATCAGAAGATTTCAATTGTAAATTTATTTTTATTTAGTACTAATGAATTAAATGCTGTTTAATCGGTTTAGATTAACTTGGCAGTCATACCTAATGACAAATATTTGCCCTGCCGCAGATGAACAAAAGCTTAGGGATGAAGGCCAAGACCCGTCTCCCTTCCCCCTCCCCTTCTCCAACACAACAGAAAATGCTGGAACTAAAGCCTCAGTGTTAATTGCTTTAGTGTACAAGCACTTAAGCTCTCTCTAATGTGCTATAGCAAATTGTGTCTTGTATTTATGGAAGAAGGATTTTAATTTGTCCTTGAAATTCTTGTTATTGTTCCAAGAATGATATGAAGACAGGATTTTCTAATAATGGGAGACACTTCATTTACCTTGGGCAAAAATAACAAAACTTATCCTTGATATGAAAATCAGCTGAGAAACCATGCGTCAAGCAATGGCATTTAAACACACATTTATCTTTCAATTTTCATAAAATATGCCTTTATCAATCAATTTTTACGGTACGTCATGCATCGTTTTCTACTTTATTTGTTGGGTTCTTGTTTGAAATGTTTTTCTCACAAGATGTTGTTGGTCACAAACAGACAAATATTTCAATGTATTACTTTAAGCCAATCAGAAACAAGATTTCAGGATGTTTTCATTTACAGGCATTGAAGGCTGAATGTGACCAAAATGAATTTTAATGTGTGCAGCACTTTAGGGCCGTATCCAGAATTATAATTTGGTGGTGCAGGGTGTGCACTAATTAATGGACTTTGAGCTAAGCCCCACCCCTTGGATATTGTTGCTAAGGCCCAACTTGCACATATTCCTCACCCTGTTCTGATTGGTCGGTTGTTAACAGGGTCAAGGGAGCAGAGCAAGTAGAATTAAAGCCTAGGTTATTATACGAATTAGAAAATGTTTATATTGAAAGATTCAATTTTGTGCCAGTTTGTTTGTTAAATGTTAGGAATAAATTTGTTCCAAGAATAGCCTAATTTTAACAATTTTGACCTAATTCTCGTTAACAGCAATTAACTGTAAATTACTTTAGTTAATAGCTTATAATCTTAACTTATTTAATCTGTTTCATATAGATAAGGTAGCTTTTGGATCAGGTAAAGTCTGTAACCTGTTGATATGCTGTTTAGAAAGCTTTGTCCAAATTATAAAATTTTTCTTTGATTAAAAATTGTTGTAAGCCCAAATATAGATATGATGTTCCTATATATGGTGATAATGTGATCTCATCATGACCATATTTAGGTATGTCACATGTTTTTTGGTAAATTGTATTCTGTTGATAGAGGGGGTGGGAAATATCCTAAATGACTTATGCACTTAGCTGTGTGTGAGGCTCAATGCTGGACCATGTCCAATTCATTTCATAATTTTTTTAAACCCTAGTTTTACAAGGGCATATTCTGATACCGCCTTCAGGCAAATTTCTTTTTTTATTCTGTCCATTTCTTTTCAATGTGAGTTTGGTTTCTCCGTAAAGTGTCCAAGTAGAGCCAGTTAACATAATTTGAGGTTGAAGATAACATTGAAGATTCTGTTGTTTTGGTGATTAATTATGTATTCAGATTCTTGTCTGTTTACGAAGGACAGAATTAATATGGGTTTTTTTTTTTCAAAATGTTTTTTTTTTTAACCAAACCTTCCCAACTAATAAAGATGATGGTTTATGATAGACAAAATCAGTTTTAAAAACACTTTTTCCCTATTTTTATGTAAATAGCATAGATGCATTTAGTGCAAAATAGCCCACTTAAAAGAGAACTAGCAAAAGGATTTTTTGTTCTAGAGAGTATTTTTGATATATGATAATAGAATCAACCTTAAAATCGTTCTTTGGCTATTTTTTTTGTTATAGGCGATTATATACGATTTTACCATGACGTCACTGGCGAAAAAGTAACAAAAGATCGTGTAAATAGCGCCGCGTAGGGTATCCGCCCCGTACGATCTTTGCGTGCATGCTGTAACAATGACAATTTACAGCCAGTTATTTGACGTTCGTTGAAAGAGAACCTCCTTTGTGTATTGTTAGCCACAAAGTGCTTGACACGTGTCTTGTGTTTTCGCTACTGCGAATACTACATGAGACACAAGATTAAAAGCAAATAATTTCACACATTAATCAGTTAAAGATCATTTCTTTTTACATATCGAAGTTCTTTGAACATTCCCAAGGTTAAATGTTAGCATGGATAGACTGTCTTTGACCTTATATTGAAAAAAATAACTTGCAACGTGAATGGAGATTAGATACATGAGTAAAATGTTTTAAGGATATTTCTGCAGTCTCTATGGATTATTGCATTAACCCCTGTGAATTATTGCATTAATCCCTATGGATTATTGCCTTAATTCCTAAGGATTATTGCCATGAATTCATTTTTTTTTATCTGTTTCACTTTATAATTTGAGAACCATAATTTGCCCAAAGCAACAATTTTATAGCAAAATCATAGTATTATAATAAAGAACATTCTTTTTTCATTCTCTCTAGAGCTTTGCAATGTAATTTGGCTCAAGTTATGAAATAACATGGTGATTAGATTTATACAGAATTTAGCAGGATTTAGAAACATTACTCTTTGTCTAAACACTCTCACTCTATTTCATAAATAATTTGATAGATGTTTTACTCTACCTATAGTAATTGTATAAACATTTTGTTGTGTATTTCAGAGAGGTGAATTCAGAAAACGGAACTGCAGATGCAACACCAAAACAATCTTTTTTCTTCCAAGTAGACGATCAAAGACTCAATGGTAAAAGTGACTGCTGTAGTGTTGCATACATTAATGCTGGATATGATCATAGAGAACGAAAATAAATTTATACAATATGTTATGATGCATAATATATTAAGATTATGATTATAAGAAAATAATAGACAAGATGTAGACACATGACCTTAGGATTATAAGGCAATTTTGTTTATTATTGTTATTAATTGTAGTGTAAACCTTGTTTTATTTTCATATCTGAAGTCAATGTATATTTGTTAATTGTGTTCATTTTTCTAGATGGACCATTGCAGTTTTATAGAAAAGAGAACATCGATAATATTACACAAAAGTGGCAAGAAAACCGTACCAATTTGATGACAGTAAGTTAATAATATCTTGCTTATTATTCATAATTCTAAAAATATAAAATAGAATGAATATCTCCACATTGTGTCTGAATATTGAACAATATACGGATGCCGTTATATGGATGATTCAATTACTTTATTTAGTGCTCAAAGCGCAAGTTCATTATTTTTTGTATTTATAATAATAATACACATTTTTAAAGCGCCTATTAAAGCAAACAAAACTGGCTTGTCACCGGCGTAAATTTGTAATTTATCTCTGTAACTTGAATCCCTAAATCAACCAATGGCTGCTAAGGCGACACTTTTTATACCTTATTTCGCGAACCCACCACCCTCTAATATTGATAATTTAAAATAAAAATAGAATTTTATTTCTGGTCAATTAGCACCTGCCGCCGCGAACGAAAAGCTGGAAATTTCAGAAGAAAAAATCTTCTTATTGCATTATTACGCCTGACACTGCCTTGAAATTTTCAAAAATAAGATGTGTACATTTCTTTCTTGTTTTTATAAATTTAAAGCATTTAAACATCCCATTACTACACTGCTTACATTAAAAAAATATACATTTTATTTTTGTATTATCTTCTGTTGGGATGTTTTTGGCAAAACTATTTGCTAAACAAGAAAACAAAATTTTATTTTTATTTTTTATTCCACCCGCCTCTGATGATCTTTAAAAAAAATAAGGTTGCGAAACAAGGAATAAAAAAGTCTCTTGTTTTACTCTTTTCTATAAAAGATAACAAAATGCATAGTTCAACGAAATTTTTAAATTTTTGTGACCTTGACCTTATTTTTTGTAATATAATCAGCTCTTTGTTAGTCCCATATATACTACTCTGCTAAATTTTATGATGATAAGTTCATTAGTTTTTTGCATAATCATGCTAACATACCGAAAGGCAGCCCAACAGATAGACAGCCTGATAGACAGTGTTGAATTCATAACCTTCTTTGTGGAAGTAATAAAAGATAGAATGAAATACTGTAGTTCTAGTTACTACTGTAAAACTTGACCTAGATTTATCAATATATATTATATTTAAAAATAATAATTCTAATTCCCTTGAAATGATTACATAAAGGCCTAGGCTTGGTTTACCAGTCCTGGTCCTTGACATATTGCCTAGCACGCTGCATTGACTCATCATTACAATGGCTGATGTGCTAAGGGCTCTGACTTAGCTGGCTCCTGTAAAAATCCATAGATTTAACGCTCAATTTCACACTATTATTAAATTTGTATTTTGTTAATTGAGTGTAGGCACATCCAGTTAAATATAATGCCTTTGTTATAATTTTCTATTGGAACATTTACTTTAGGTCATTGAACTCTGAAAGGTGGGTGGGGGGGGGGTTTGTCGAAAACCTAATTACATGATTTAATTGGAATGTTGCTTGCTGTTGATGTTGCGATCGAATGTGTCTAGATTAGTTAAAAATTATACTGATTTTTTTTTTTGACTTTTAAATGTAATTTTGACCTGACCGCACAATATATTCGGATGTTGCATCCGTTTTCGTAAATTGTGTAAATATGTACTGAGAGTTAAAATAGTATAGTATATTTACTTTTTATTTAGATTAATACTATTTTATTAGTAGAATTTGTTTTCAATTTGGCTTCAATATTACATGTTGTGTTGTGAAACTTATTGTTGGAACTGGAAAAACAGTGAGAATAGGCTGAATGTTCTTTAAGGACATTAGTTGGTATCACTATATGAAAGAAATAAATGAGAATATAACATTTATAGATATCAAATAATGTTCTTTTATATATTTCATAATTATTATTACCAGGATATTATGAGTTATTATGAAGTTATTAAAATATTTGGTAGCAGTGACCTAGACGGAAATATTTTCTCCTCATAAGCATGGTTGTTAATTTACGTATTTGCTTAAATGTTTCCACGTAGAAATTCTAAGTATTCCCGGCGGATTCTGTTCCCACAGGGGAATATTATGTGAATTGTTTTTCCTGTTTTTCAATTGTGTACGTCTGTCTTGTAATTACGTTTGCTTTGAGGTATATGAACTCTTGTAGAGAAACTTTCAGACGTAAATGACGTAAACCAAAAAGTATTGATACTCGACTCTTATGGGCTATTGTCGTCAAAGCCTTTGTTTATTACGCTATGGCAATGTTTCTTTTTTTTTGTTTTTTGTTTTATTCAGTATAACATTAAAAGTTCAATTTACAACATCATGAAAGTGGGGAATACAAAGGCAATACAATTTCATTAAAAAGACTTGGAAAAATGAATAACAAGGAAAATGGAAAAAATTATGCCATGGATAACCCATAAAATTATTATTTGCAATGGGATCCATATTAAGCAAAAAAAAATAAATTTCAACAATGGTAAAGTTTATTAAAGAATTTCACATAATTATGTTTTGTGAAAACAACAACAATAATGTAAATGATTTAACTTACCGGTAATAAAGTAGGCCTGAATGTATCTTGTTCAAATTTATCTTTTGCAATTTTTTAACTCAATAATAATAATAATAATAAATATTATTATTATTATTATTATAGTTATTTCTTATAATTTTCTTATTTTATAGTTTTTTTATACAGTAGTTTTATAGTTTTCTTATTTCATAGTTACACAGTAGTTTTTTTATGTGTCTTCATTGTTTTTCAGTATGTAGCTTAAGATCTATAAAAAATGGATGCAATACATTATTGATCAACATACTGAATTAACACACATACATTTGCTGACCAATCAATTTAACAGGACTGAAAGTGTTGTTTGTAGGTTTTATGTTGTTTCAAAGTACAACAATGATATTGAAAATTATAGAAAGGCCTACCGGTTGAATTTAATTTCTTATTAATATTATTAATAAGAAATTGCACAGAATACAAGTACATTGAGGTAAATTTGTCCTAGTTTTGTTTTGCTCTATGAAGAAATAATTTCATATAATGTAAAAAATTGACTTTTTTCATGAATAGATAATGTCTACTAAAATTTTATCAGACTTCTATAATTAAGTGCCACAAAATATTGTTAAATAATTATAAAAAAAATTTATCTAAATGTTTGCATAAAATATAATCAGACACACATAATACAGTTTTCTGAATAATTATTTTGTTATTAAACAGACGAGGTAAAATGTTAGGCAACACTTTCCTTTCGTTGGAATATTGGATAGTTCACAGCAGAGTCTTTAACTCGGTAATTTAAACGTCTAGAAATGTGTCCTTGTGCCGCGACTACCCTGCACATTCGCTCGACATCTCTATTTTTGAAGATTGTTTTTAACAGGTTTTATTATGTACAATTTCCTTCTTGTTTTTTTTGTAATCTTATTTTTATCTATTTTCGGAGACAAACATGTTACTTGATGATTTTAAGTGACAGGTTGGTTGTCACATGACCACAGCCAGCATAAGGAAATTATTTATTAGCTTGTAGAGTCCTTAATCGGGCTTCCTTTGTGGTTTCCCCACCCCTCGTGTATCGTGTATCCCCATTCTTTATCTGTGTTTGTACATTAGACATTATAATTAGTGCGGGTACAATTTCATGCTGTTTTTGAAAGCGTTTGCAAGAGATAGATTGAAAATGAAGCCATTTATGGCAGAAACTGCTTTCATAAAATGAAAGCATATATATATAGTCATTAAGTGATAATTTTTTTGAGTGTCATCGACTACAGTATTTTATATAATTGATGCATAACATTTATAATAAATAGTAACACAATTTATTTAAATTAGTATCATGTACAAACATTATTAATTTGTTATTTGACCAGTCACTGTTACATTCAATTATTTTTGTAATTGACTTGCCTGGATGAAATCATAAGCCAACTTTCCCTTTTTGCGGAACTTACCTTGAAAATATTGCAATTGTCCGACATGTCTGATGTATGTAATATACATCCCTCATGTATCCCTATTTTGAATTTTATTCAATTCACAATTAACAAAATTAACAAGGATAAAATAAACTGTTGGTAGACCTAGGAGGAATAAAAGTTGTCAACGAATTCATTCTCATAGGCAGGCTGCTCACACTTGCAAATATATGATCAACAAAAATATTGAATTGCATTGAATCATAAGTTTATAGAATATCTATTTTGCAGATATTATTAAACACATGAATAAAAAGAAATAAATAGTTAAAATAATAATAATAATAATAATGAAATAATAGGTTGTTTAAATGTAATGCATAGATTGTAGATAATTTTGAACTAATGTTACATAAATATTGAATCATAAGTTTATAGAATATCTATTTTGCAGATACAGTATTATTAAACACATGAATAAAAAGAAATAAATAGTTAAAATAATAATAATATTAATGAAATAATAGGTTGATTAAATGTACTGCATAGATTGTAAATAATTTTGAACTAATGTTACATAAATATTGAGTCATATGTTAACAGAATATCTATTTTGCAGATATTATTAAACACATGAATAAAAAGAAATAAATAGTTAAAATAATAATAATAATAATAATGAAATAATAGGTTAAGTGTACTGCATAGATTGTAGATAATTTTGAATGTTACATAAATAATTACGTATTAAATTTATACATTTTCAGTGGCATAAATGATGAAATGGGTTTTTTACAAACTAACAGTGTAATTTCCCCTATCTTGCTGGATGTGTGTGGCGCAGTGGGTTGGCGTCGGGATTTTATGGAGAAGTCATGGGTTCGAAAGCAGTGCTAACCACATTGCTTGTCTAGTAGGGCAATGCATGTACATTTGCCTCTTCTCACCTTGAGTTTAAATAGGTACCTAATAAGGAAAGTCTTGTAGGCTTTATTCAGTTTTGTACTCAGTATAATAGCTCATTTGTATGTCTCCCTTATTCAGGGGTTTCTTTAAGGTTTAGACGAAGAGGAGAATGAGTAAGAGTTACAGGAGAGTTGTTGAGGGGTCTGGGGTACACAAGTAGCCGGCAAAAAAGCCATAGTAACCGGTCAAAGTCGCCGGCTCTTTATAAAAGCCCTGCTTATTTATGCCCTTTTTTATTGTTTTTGTTTTTCAAGTTTTGGATATTTTTTTTTTGTGTATTTTAATGTTGTAGTGTGTCTTCCTGCTTTCTTATTATAACTAATTTAACTGGAGTATTTTAATACAATTGTTGAATAATTGTTGATTATTCATTGTTTATTCACAATAACAAGTGATATACTTAATATAAGACATTTAATTGGCTAGTTATAACTTTGATTTTAATCTGATTGGTTGGTTTTTATTTGCTTTCTGTTATACTTCTGTAAATATTGTAAACATATATGGATGGGTGAGACTTTCTCACCAGTATACTTGAAAATGATCAAATAGATCGAAACGTTGGATCTCAAAATGTCTGTCTCTTCGGAGTTACTCTCTATTTGTTTTATTGAATATTATTTTAAATTATTCTGTATATTTCAAATTTTTCTGAAATTTGCAAGAGTTATTTTGAATCTTTAATTTTGAAGGTGAATGATTTGGAATGAAAGTGAGGGGGAAAATTGCTTCATAACTGAATATAAATAGTAAATAAATAAGTAGCTATACAGTGTACCTTTCAGGAGACAATAGGATGAAATTCAAATATTAAAAAAAAGACACTTAGGTACCCAAAACAATTTCTCGTGGACGTGAGGTAGCAAGATAAGTACTAGGAATAATGATAGTTGATGTATATCGTAAATAAACAAGTTGTCTGCGCTTGACAAAAGTAATAAACAAAAAATAATAAATAAGATGTTAAATTAAGAATTATGGAGTATTCCATCCCACTGTAAATATAATGTAAATAGTCCAGCTAAGGCACTTATAGTCAATTGTTGAAAGATCCAACACCTGGCCTCTGAGAGAGCATGGAGTATATATAATAATATTTTATACCTCCGTGGAGAGAGTGACTAAATGTTGAACCCCGATGTCATTAAACATCTCAATTTCACTGACAGCTACCTGTAGCACATGGATATCCACATCAGGTGAGTCACTCGGTTTCCCTCTGACTTACACCCCCTGTCAGGACACTCGCATCTTCAGTGGCTCTTAGTTTTTAAGTAATCTTATCAAACTTTATTGAAAGCATATGGTACTTAGAACAGACGTGAGAGTAGCGACACTTTCAAAGGGTGGACAAACGGTTAACAGCTAACTCTTCTGAGAGAAGGAAAGATACAAAGGCATCCAAATTGTCAGAAAGTAAAAGAACAGGAAGAGAAGATTATTATAATGTGCCTAAGGTCTTAGCAGTAGCAAATGTAATTTCTGAACAGAGGTTTAAAATAAGACAAGGAAGGAAAGTTTACAGCAACAAAGGAAAGTGCCTGGTAATAGTAATATAGTCGAACAAAAGAAAGTTCAAATCCTGATAGGATGGGATCAAGTAGAAAAAGTTGCAACAATTGAATTTGCCTAAAAATATTATGGTTCTCTTTTGAGAGATGTATACCATAGATTCTTGTCTCTCAATCATAGCCTTGCCAATCATACCCAATAATTGGCAATCATAATTAAACAGACAGGTGAATATTTATGCAAATTTGATGCAAGTGGTCATTACTATAATTTGTATTGTTTTTAATTCTCAAATATAAAGTATAAAAAAAATTGTTAAGATGAATTTTGCAGACCTTTGGCATGTGGATCATATAACATTAAATAAATTTAAGATGCAGTGTGGGTTTTAGATGGCGCCCTCTATGTAATGTTTAATTTCCAAAAAAAAAACTTTGACTGCATTTTTGTGACCTATGAATACATTTTTTATTTTGGATTGTATGATTTTTCCAAAATAAAAAATATCAAGTATTTTTTAATTTTATTTTTATTTTAAAGAGGTTATACCAAACTGACATACATACAGATCATCTCTATTTGTGAGCATGCTCAGTGCAATGATTGTGTCATGTTTCTTGGTCAGTCCATAACTTCAGTGACAACTTTATTGTGCTTTCACCAGATGATGCTCAAAACATAATTTCTCTAAGGGTGCTTTGTTTTGTGCTTATCTATCCTCTTGTGTATTAAGTTTGAGTCTGACTCAATTTATTGAATATCGAGGGACACTAGAATTTTACGAAAAGAACTTACAAAAATATGTTGTTGAATGTTTGGATGAATTTTATTCAACATTAATTTCCTTTGCATGATCCTGTCATTATGGTCACATGAACTGGTTTCGTGATAGATTTAAATCTATAATGAATTTGATTCTTATCTTAAAGATTTTGTCTTGAATTTTATTCTAAATTTTGTTTAGTTTTCAAAGCCTATGTTGAATGATAAACTTATGGTTCATAGAAAGTGATAGTTAGATAAAGTGACAGCCTTCTATTCCCTGAGCCTGTTGGGGAATTTGTCCAAAATTATCAGCCCTCTTCAGAAGCCTCCGGGAGGCTTGGTTATAGACCATCAAAAAACAAGAGTAGAGTCCCAACAGATCAACCCTTCATTCCATAAAGAGATTTTGTTTGAAAGCTTCAAGGCTTCCACGTTATCAACCCTCTTCTTTACAAAAAAAAAAAAGAAAAGAAGACTTGGTTGTAAAGCATTAAGGGTCACAAAATGATCAATCTTTGAACTCTCCGGTCTCCAGCCTCCAGAACAAGAACCTTAAGTAGTCAATCCTCCTTAAACCTCATAGAGACTTGGTTTTAGTGCATCAAAGTTATTAAACGATTAGCTCTCTTTTTGTCAAAATTCCTCTACAGTGGCATACAGTATCTAGGAGTCGTGAAGTTGGGTTGGGGTGCGCAGGTGAAGTGAGGTGGGTGTGCGCAGGTGAAGTGAGGTGGGGGTGCGCAGGTGAAGTGAGGTGGGTGTGCGTAGGTGAAGTGAGGTGGGGGTGCGTAGGTTAAGTGAGGTGGGTGTGCGTAGGTGAAGTGAGGTGGGTGTGCGCAGGTGAAGTGAGGTGGGTGTGCGCAGGTAAAGTGAGGTGGGATTTGTAGGTACGGTGAGGTGGGGGTGCGTAGGTGAACTGAGGTGGTATGCGCAAGTGAAGTTGGGTGGGGGTGATAGGGGATTTTTAGCTACTTAAGTGATTTTTTTTGCTTCAAACATTTTATTGGGGGAGGGCAAAAGCTTTTTCTTTGTGGGTGAGAGATGTACCCCTCCCCTAGATACACCACAGATCTTGTAGGAATAAATCTTACTCATTTCATATTTTTAAATTTACATATTTTTATTTTTTTTTAATTTTTATTTTTTTTAATTTTTATTTTTTTAATTTTTTTTTTATTTTTTAAATTTTTTATTTATTTTATAAAATTTATTTTTTATTTTTATTTATTTATTTTTATGTGTAAATATTTCAATCCCCTTTTTTAGAACCTTTACCAATGAAAAGATTATATTTTTATATGTTAGTTTTCTGTAATAATAATTACAATCTACACAAGCAGCATTACTTATCTAAGTTTGTACATCCCCCTTAGTATTGGTTTGGTGTGATAAGCAGTATTAGGAAATTAGTTAGTGGCCATTGGGGATCACTATATTCAAGTTTAAAAAAGGAAACTTATACATGTGTTTTAAGATATCTGTCCTAAAATGTATCCATTTTTAAAATCGCGTTTTTTAGTGATTTTGTGCGAATCTATTTACATTTTTTATTATTTTATTGAATTAATTAATTTAATTGTTATTCATTTTTTTTGTTTATTTACTATTATTGAGTAACAATAATATTAATATTTATTAAATGATTTTTTGATTACATAGTTGATAATTAAAATGGAATAAATTAATAGTAATGAATAATAATTAATAGATTAAAATAATTTAATCTAGAGAGCGGTTTAGCTGAGTGAGCTAAACTGGTGGTGAACCACTGTGTTTGCGCTGAACCGAGATTTCTCTGGTTCCCTGGATGAAATGTTTAAGCTGTTGGTCCTGTGTGCATTATGGCCCATGTGTATGTTCTAGAACGCTGTTCACTCTTCGGAAAAAAGTAGGGAATTGTCTACCGATGCTCTGCCACATCCACCAACAGAAGGACCCCACTGGAAATAAGTGGGTTATCCTTGGCGTCTTAAATGATATAAATAATAATAATAATAATTATAATAATATTATTGTAATAATAACAAAAGTAATATTATATTAAAATTTATTTATTTTAATTTAATTAATCTAATAATATATGATGATACTAATTAATCACTAAATTGAGGGATTGATGAAATGTAAAAATACACAAATTTAATTTCATTGTAACTTCTTGGAAACATACATACCCACCTTTTCCTGCCAGAATCATCACAATCTAATCTAATTATCTTTACAATAATATTTTGTGGCCTAATGGAAACTTTATTTTTACATATGTTTCCTCTTCAAACTGAGTGTGGTTGATGAAATGCATGCATGCATGCTTCATTAAATCTTAGTTTCTAGGAAACCTGTACCCATCTTTTCCTGCCAGTTTCATAAAAACAAATACAAATTTAATCAGCTGTCTGCAAAATAATCTGTGAATTTTGTTATGTTTCATTTTCAAATTAAACCGGGGTTCAGTCCATGCTAGCATGGATTAATTACGAAACTTTAAATGATAATGGTAATGGTTGATTAAAAAAAAAAGATAAAAAGATGTACACATATCATTAAATATCAGCTTCTTAGAAAACATACAACCGATTTTTTTCAGCCACTTAGTATTTTTAAAAAATCAAATTTCTTTATTCAATTTATTGCAACTCAGAAACAGATAAAAAAGGAAGCAAATGGACAAGTTCCACAGACTCAAGGTCCAAACAAAGGGAAAACGCCCAGGACATAAAACATCAAGACATCAGAAATACATATTTATAACTGAATGTTATATACAATTTATAACTGACTGTCTCCACAGTAATAATTATTGTTAATTGGAGTGAAGGACATATAAAAATGATCATGTAAATCAAGGGATGTAAATAGAAGGGACATATGGTAATGTAAATATGTGAATGTGAATAACGGTTAGGGGGAATAAATAAGGTTGTGTAATTTCATTAAACTTTATGTGTAATTTCATTACACTTTATGTGTAATTTCATTATACTTTATGTGTAAATTCATTACACTTTATGTGTAATTTCATTATACTTTATGTGTAAATTCATTATACTTTATGTGTAATTTCATTATACTTTATGTGTAAATTCATTATACTTTATGTGTAATTTCAATATGTGTCATCAATATGTGTAAATTCATTACACTTTATGTGTAATTTCATTATACTTTATGTGTAAATTCATTATACTTTATGTGTAATTTCATTATATTTTATGTGTAACTTCATTACACTTTATGTGTATTTTCATTATACTTTATGTAATTTCATTACACTTTATGTGTAACTTCTTTACACTTTAGAATGACCACAGAGCCAATTGAGGACACATTAGTATAATTGCAGAGTCCCATGAGATGCAATTAAATACTCTCTTCGGCATTATTAACAACCAGAAAAAGAAAATTTAAATTGTTATTTTAATGGGGCATATCTGATATTGTCAGCATCTATCATGTATTTACTTGATACAACTTCCCTGGGAGAATTATTAGCTAAATTTCAGGTAATTGTGGTGGCCTACTTCCCTTGTGTCTAATTATACAAACTGATCTTCCATTTTTATTTATTTATTTATTCACCTGATAAAGCCAGCTAGAGCTTGTGTTGATAATTATTATAGCTACCTGTGAATGTTTTTGTGATTGTTAACTGCAAAATATTCCCGTGGTGCCCACCAAAAAGAATCTCATAGTAGCTTGGCATGCTTCATTAACAACATCATTTCCACTATCTTAGTTTCTATTTAGAAATTCATAGGTTTCTCATATGTTTTTAAATAGGCCTACATTGTATTGTGAAGGCTTTGATTTAACTCTTCCATTTAACTGTAATTGAGCCATCTGAATCAACAAAATGGCAAACATTCTCTTCTTTGGTGCTTTAATTGTTCATTAATTCCTGTCTAGTCTGCTAATTTTCATTTGGTTTACACACCTGTCAATTCTCACAGGGTCTCTATTTCAACTTTGAAATAAATTCCTTTGAAACACTGTAGGACAATTAATTTTCTGTAGTGAAACAAAAAGAACATACAGCGATTGTTTATAGTTCTAAGAGAAAGTTCAAGATGATGTTACATGAATTTGATTAAGCGCCTGCCTGGATTTAATTCTGTCATTCAGATCCACAATGACAGTCCAGCTTCCAAGATTTTTGTACCCTCTCTAGTTATTAGGAATATTAAGGGACGTTGCTCCACTAAGGTTAAGGCCAACTCGGGCAGCGCCATACGACCAATGCCGTAGTCAGGATTTTTAAACGGTGTGGGACAGTGTCAGGTTGGACCCACTTTACGCGTAAATTCAAATAATGTAGACACATTATCTTAAAAGTTGTCCCATTTTACGCAAAAATATTAATAATCTGGACCCATTTTCTTAATAAATACCCATTTTACTCAAAATATGAGAAATCTGGACCCATTTCTTAAAAGTTGACCCATTTTACACAAAATATGCCAAATCTGGACCCAGTTTTAAAATGTGGACCCATTCTTTGTGGACCCTATGGAAAAATTGTGTAGTAGGACTGTCCGAACTGTCACAATAGCTGGCTACGGCATTGGAGCCCGACGCGATTCATCATCGGGGACAGTCTGAAGCCGTCGTGAGAAATAAAAACACATGTTTAATATTCTATGGCGCGACCGCCCACGACGTAAACCGCCGTGTCTGCATTTAATTTGCACAAACCCGACAAATCGCATCGGGCTGACAACATTGAGTTGACCTTTACAGTGGCGTATCTAAGAGTTGGGGAGGAGATAAATGGGACGTGAAGGTGAAGTGGGGGTTGAGCTCGTAAAATAGGTTGATCCGAGGTGATTTTTTTTTTTTATCAAAAGTGTGTAATGGTGTCAAGGGAGTGTCTGGCTTAACAAGATTTTTCCGCGGTTGTGCAAACACCCCACTGAAGGATTAGTGTAAAATATTGTGCAGTATATAATATTTATTAGTTGCTTTCGTCCGCACAGTGCATTTCATGAGGAGTGCAGCAACTCCTGTTTCCTATTAAAAATTTCCAATCATCCATATATGGTCGTAACACAGACAATCATGGTAAACACAGCAGATAGCAACAATTTATATGAGCAGTAATCAGCAGAGGATGTCAATTGTTGATAATCAGTACAACTTCATTTATAAACATCTGACTGTCGTAAGTTAATGGTTTATTTTGTTTATACTGAAGTTGGCTAGAGTATATACAGTAAACCTCTTGCTTAAGATAAGGACTTGCCTCCCAAAGAGCAATGCACTTTTTCTATGAAAAAAATCCATGCAGTGGAAAGAGTTGAAAGCTTCAAATATCTTGGAATTACTTTTGATTCACTTATGTCATGGAAAAATCATGTAGAGCAAGTTACATCTAGACTATCACAACGTATTAGTATTATTCGTAGATTAAGATGTTCCATTCCTAATTATGCTTTAAGACTGCTTGCCAGTGCAATTGTACTTCCTTGTTTTGATTATTGTAATGTTTGGTCAAATTGTAGTTCTGAAAATATTATTAATCATCTTCAAATTCTCCAAAACAGGCTTGCTAGAATCCTTCTCTATGCTGATATGTACACCCCTATTACTGAACTAATGTACGTGTTAAATTGGAAGTGTGTTCATGACAGATGGGAAAACGATATTAAAATTATGGTATTTAAATGTCTACAGGGGTCTGCCCCAATCAATCAATCAATTTCAATTCATGGACACCCTCCACCCAAAAAATACTAGAAGCCAATCTACAAATACATTGATAATTCCAACACGGAAAAATACTCATGGGAAGAGAACCTTTTCGATACTGAGCATCAATGCTCTGGAATGACCTTCCAGTTGATGTTTGTAAACATTTCCAAACTATTTATTAAGTTGATTTTTAAACCTTTTAATTTCTTTGGTACATTGTATTTTTATTGTTTTTACCTCTTTTTTCTTTCATCTGTAATTATGTTAAATTATTTTTACTTAATCTGGACCTCTTGGGAGACCAGTACATCAATTGTATTGAAATGAGCTTTCCAGAATAAAGAAAGATTTGTATTGTATTGTAAGAGGGAGAACCTCACTTCAGCCATGCGAAGCCATTCTCCTGCCCCCCCCCCCCCCCCCCCCCCACCAACAGAATGACCTTCCAGTTGATGTTTGTAAACATTTCCAAACTATTTATTAAGTTGATTTTTAAACCTTTTAATTTCTTTGGTACATTGTATTTTTATTGTTTTTACCTCTTTTTTCTTTTATCTGTAATTATGTTACAAATACAAATTTAATCAGCTGTTTGCAAAATAATCTGTGAATTTTGTTATGTTTCATTTTCAAATTGGTTCAGTCCATGCTAGCATGGATTAATTACGAAACTTTAAATGATAATGGTGATGGTTGATAAAATATAAAAAGATGTACACACATCATTAAATATCAGCTTGGTAGAAAACATACAACTGATTTTTTTCAGCCACTTAGTATTTTTTAAAAATCAACCAATTTCTTTATTCAATTTATCAACTCAGAAACAGATAAAAAAGGAAGCAAATGGACAGGTTCCACAGACTCAAGGTCCAAACAAAGGGAAAACGCCCAGGAATTAAAACATCAAGACATCAGAAATACATATTTATAACTGACTGTTATATATATACAATTTATAACTGACTGTCTCCACAGTAATAATTATTGTTAATTGGAGTGAAGGACATATAAAAATGATCATGTAAATCAAGGGATGTAAATAGAAGGGACATATGGTAATGTAAAGATGTGAATGTGAATAAGGGTTAAATTATTTTTACTTAATATGGACCTTTCGGGAGACCAGTACATCAATTGTATTGAAATGAGCTTTCTAGAATAAAGAAAGATTTGTATTGTATATTATTGTAAGAGGGAGAACCCCACTTCAGCCATGCAAAGCCATTCTCCCCCCTCTCCCATGAAAAATTTAGGGGTTTTTTTTTAAATCTTTGGTCATAATACTAGGAAAAATTTGTAAACAGAATAATATACAGTGATAAAAATGTTCAAATAAAATAATAGAGGGGCGTATGCTGGTGGGTGTAATGTAAACTTATTGGTCTTTCTCATTATTTTTGTTTATTTCTTTGGTCTTATTACTGGAAAAATTTGTACACAAAATAATATACAGTGATAAAATTAATGTTCAAATAAAATAATGAAGAGGTGTATGCTGGTGGGTGTAATGTAAACTTAATGGTCATTCTTATTATTATAACCCACTTATTGGAATTTATTTGCCGCTGTGGGGGGTGTATGCGAACCACATAATCCCCTAGCCTACATGCATGTATAATGTGAAATTCTTTAAAGATTTTATTTAACATTAGAGTAAATTTAACACATGCTTAACAGATTTGTCTCTAAAAATAATTACTATAATATAAGAACTTGACCAGAATTAATATTGCCAAAACCAAAAACTGACTACAAAAAGAGAAGTTAGTCATATAGAGGTGCCAAAATTTGGAATGAAATTAGCAATGATGTTAAAAATGTTAAGAAATTGTCCTTATTTAAAAAGTATTGCGACATTGTAACACGTAACTGTTAACACCTTTATGGTAGTTTCTTACATAAACTACAATATTTTTTTTTTTGTTCAAGTTTGTTCAGTGTAATTAAGTTAGTTTTAAGTCTAGTTTAGATATTTGTGTGTTTAAACAATTGTTTGATTTGTATATTTTTCTCTTGATTTTCTGGTTAAATTATTGTATACAACTATTACTTGGGCCAAGTTTTCCGTGTTTTAAATAAAGGTTATTATTATTATTGAGCATAGGGAAATAATAGATAGTTGTGATACTGAAGTTGATTTGAGCCAAGCATGGTTCAGTTATGTTTGATTCACTAGAAAATTTAAAAAGGTAAATTAATATGATTAATTCAGCAGTTTGCCCCACTTAATTTCAAACTTTCATCAACATTTAGTTGTTTTTTTTTTCTAAATCACTTTTATTCATTTAATCCATGTAAAAATATACACAAAAATATTCTACTTTCTATGACACAACAGGAGGCAAATTTTAAAGAAAATGAATCGAATACAAGAAAAAAAAGCGAATAAAAACTATATTGGGCGACAAGGGAGTAAAAACACATAGAAAAAGAACACAAAATTGAGAAAAACAGACAGTTATGTGAGCATTGCACATTTCGAGAAGTAGGCCTAGTAAAATTTAAAAACTTTTTGTTCAACTTATTGTATGTTTATTTTTCCTATATGCATTTCAACAAGTGAAAAATTTAGTTTCTCATTCTATGCTGCAAGAGCAACATTATATATGTCATTGATTCTATAAATAATAATTTGACACTTAGTCTCCTGTGATTTTTTTTATGAGATGATATAATCTGTTCATTTAACCTCCACCCAGTTTTATCATCAGAGAATGGGTTGTTGGACTTACTGTAAGTGCTGTCCAAACTGTCATATTTTACAATAACATGCGTCATGCCTATATATGGTCATTACGACATCACGTGAACATATAGCCATATATAGGCACATCTTGACAATATTTGGGCATACAACAGTTTTTTGTCAAAGAAAATTTGATAGTTTTTTTTTTAAATTGAGCTTAAATCATTTTTGAGACAGACCCCAGAAAGGCTGCTGAATTGAGTTGCCAATTAAGTTATCTATAAGAAAAAAAATACAGTGATAACTTCGAAGAACTTCTGTTGAGGAAATCATAAATCACATTAAGTACGATTACTTTGCTGCTGGAACTTAATAAAAAAAAATTTTTCCCTTGTATTTCTAAATCAAGAGCTGATTTAATTTAAATCGCAGTCTCATCAACAAGTCTCATCAACTGGATTTAACTGGTTTGGCTGTTTGAAAAGCTTGCCTAAACTTAAAAAAAGTATGACAATTGGATGGGTAGAGTTATCTGTCAGCTTGTTATCTTCCACAGGAACTTAATTTTTTATAAGGGCCATTTTTTTTGTATAGGAAGACCTAATTTTGACAGTTAATATAATCAAATCAGTTTAAAAATGATCCTAATCACATTGCCAATGCAACTGTCACCTCTGTCATTTTTAAGAACCAGATAATAGCAATGAATGCGATGTGTCACTACGATAAACTAATACAATCCTTACCTAGGCTATAAACCAGGATATAAATATTGTATCTGATTGTAATTAATCATGACTTGTATTCTACAGTTGTCTCGGAATCGATACCGAAAAGCCATCAAACACAAAAAACAAACTGCTCAACGGATGAAGAAGATGTAAATGACTTGTTTTGCGGGTTTTTAGCATCTGCTTTGCATCCTTATTCAGGAACTCGCAAGGATGTCTATACCATTCAATTTGATATCCGCATCAAGAAAAGGAAGAGCGGTACAACACTATGTGATATGTGAGTTTCTGTTTTCGCTAATAATTAGCGAGGCTTGTTCTTGTGCAGAAGGATTTAATGAAATCAAGAGAAAAAACAATGAATCAATACTTTTCTTGTGGGAAGTTGGAGTTTGAATTATAATTTATAATGAGTTATTTGGTTTCAAGAAATTTAACACTCTACCTTTTTTGGGTAGTCCAATCCATACTCGTTCATCCATGATAAGGTTGTCTATTGTACTATGAGGCTGGTTGATGTACAAACTACTATATCTTACTACACTGTGACAAGGTGTAAGTATATAAAGCAGCAGTCTTGTGCTGCCATCTGAATGGTCATCAGTTGGAGGTCAATGCTGGTCACATTTCTTGTCCTTTTGCATGGCGTTGTACTCATGTTTGTTGCCTCTGTCCCCAGGAGTATTGGCTCCTGTTAGGAGGGGAATAGTTTGGAATGAAATGTTTCTGGTGTTGAGAAAGCTGCAAGACTTTGAATATTTCCCAGGGAGCTGAGGAAATTTTATAATATGATATTGTAATAAGATTGATTCCGTTTTCAGTGACCAGGAGAATCCAAGTGTGGTGAGCAAGGGTGCAGAAAAGGGGAGGGGGGTGTACAGTTGTGAGTAAATAGTACCTTGAGGAAATAATACCTCTAGATGGCCAGAAATGACACTCTAAAATACTAAAATTCATCATCATATACTATAGCTGTACAGCCTCTTTTGTTAAAATCGGAATCTTTTATGCAGCTCATTTCAACAATTTTCAGGCAACTTCTTGGCTTATGAAATTACATTGTGGTCGAAAAGTGGTGGGGGGAACAAAGCTCCTCTCCCCTTTAAATTATGTGGGGGACCTGTCCCCAATATCCAATGATTTGCGGCCATGGCGTTGAGACATTATGGGTTCATGAAGCCGATTTCCAGTTGAGACCTCATCAACAAAGCAGCAAGAGAATAGATGAGAAATTTTAAATTATAAAAACCCATTGTTAATGTATTTTTAGTTAGTAATGTTTAAAAATTAATTCAGTATTACAACTGCAGACAAAAAGAAGTATCAACCACTGGTACACCTGGAATTATTATTGAGTCACTCTAAGAAGATTGACTTCGATAAGATTCTTTAAAAAGTTAATTCATATATTTCTTCTTAATTGTTCAAATGATTAATTCATTCTTTCCTTTAGTGGTTAAATAGTTTATTGATTCATGAAATAATAATTACATCATTGATTGAATCATTTAATTATTTGAATCCTTCCAACCAGAATTGCCCAGTTCTCCATTAAACAGTAGTATTCTCTGAACTTCTCAGTTTCAAAGTTTCTCCAAGATTGAAATACTTCTGTTTATGGTCACTGCCAAATTTGTCTTATTACATTCACATGATTATGTATCGCCTCTGCGTACATCTGCCTGGTACATAATTCTATGTCCAAGGAAAACCGTTCTCAAAGGTATTGTCCAATTGTATTTGTTTTATCAGATCTTTCTAACAAGATCTAATCTTGTCAAAGCAAACCCACTTATTTTGAAAAACTTAAAAGCCAGGCACAGGAGGAATGCAAATTTTTGTTGTACAAATAAATTTCTAAAACACTGAAAGAGTGTTTGAAAAAAAAAAAAAGGAAAATGGGCATAACACATTAAGTATCTGTATGACACTCTGCTTTTGGAAGGTGTCCGCAAATATTATGAGTGTGTTTCAGGAATTTGCTTCAAAAAGGTTGAAATAAGATTTAAATTTTGTACATTTTTTTTTTGAACCAATATTGTTATTGACTCTGGGCAATTACAATGTTCAAGATTCAATTTTTTTCTAATAAATATTAATATTTTATGAAAGTTACTTCTTTATGTTGTTTTTATTTTTGCATTTATTGTGTTAAAATATCATTTCTTGGAGTAAAATGTTTTAATTCCAGAATCTTGGGCACAATTTTTATAAATGGCAATTTTGTTCCTCTAAAATGCCAGTATTGTTTCTGTAAGTGGAAATCATTTTTCCCTATTAAGTTTTGTATTATTTTGCATTTATTGATCTAAGAACACACGCTTTCCTGACAGTGTACTCAAACGCAAATAAGAAAAAAGTAGCACAGCAAATCAAGGTCATGAAATCATCATCATCATCATCATCATCATCACCACCTCCATTTTCTGGTAGTGTGCATAACCTCCAATGTTGCACAGTGTATAACACCCTGTGCTAATAAAATAATATAGCATTTGTTGGGGCTCACACCTTGACAACTTTTGAGTATAATGAAATATAATATAACAGTAGTGTAAACAGGGGTGGCCTCACGATGCCTGAGCGCCTCATGGAAAAAAAAATAGTAAAATAAAATGGAAATAAATTGCAAAGCAAGTTTAGATGTTAACAGACAATTTATGTTGTAGTCATAGCCATCAATATGCTCCCTAGTTTTGGACCTTGCATAAAGTTCAGTGAATGTATTCAGCATGCCCACCCCTTCAAAATCTTTGATACACCACTGTTATAGCAACAGAAGATTGTTGCTGCAGATGCAGGGGATGCAGACGGTGTGATCGCACTCCTCAAAATTCTATTAAGAAAAACAATTCTTGTATTGTTGATACGGTAAGATATTTAAGGTAGGAGAGTGCAATTTCCGGGCACCTAAAGGTGCTTATTCTCAAACTTTTTGCACCTCAGCCCGAAGTATGCTGGCCCTGAGGTTGTATGAACTGTGACGCACCCATGTTCCAAAATTATTTGCATCCGCCAAAGGATTGACTAATCTGTAGCGCAGAGGAATTTCCAAGGTTTCATTGGCCAATAATTTATGAATTGTCATAATAAAAAAAAATTATTTCATTGCCAACATGGATACTGTACACTTCAATAATCAAATGTTTTTTTTTTAAAGATCGCAGATGTCTGTAATGTTTTAAGATCAAGGACGAGTTTAAATGGCATGATTTCCTAAGATGATGATCACTTCATAAAAACTAGTGATACAAGATTATTAACATACAGTATATCTCATACTTTTAAGCATGCCTTAAGGCGCTACTGAAATCTAATTAAATTATGAGAACGAAAACAAAACTAAAGACATTTGGCAAAGATTTCTACACTTTAATTCCTATTTCTAAATGTTCCAAGTTAATAAAATTTTTAAATTAAGAAAGGAAAGATTTCCTGAATGTATCAATAAATGCCCAATAGACCTTATCTACTGATTATGATTACTAATTGGTACTTATAACGTTTTAATATGACAATATATAAAATTTGAGAAAGCTTAAGTGATCATGACTGAATATAATTTTTTTTTCTTTTGCCTGTGAAATTTACACATTAAATATTATCTATTGTAGCTTTTAAAATGAAACGTTTTACTTGCCAAAAATATGACTGGAAATTTGATATAAAAGATATTGAAAAATGTTATTTTCCATCATAATTTAGCTGTTGAAAATAGTCCTGTTGTTTCTGGTCTCTACACTAATTTAAGGCTTCTGAAACAAGGCCCCCCCCTACAGATACCCAGCCACCCCCACACCAGCACTCTTTTGTCAACCAGGTCAGCTACTGGTTTGTCATGCCATATGTTTATCTGCCAGTGTTAATTTTTAAACATAAACTGAAGAATTGCAGAGGCATTATCATAGTCTGTAAAGGACTAATATATTTACCGATTCAATCTCCCCATGGAACAGATGATTCAGCTAAAATTCCACATTGTGTAGCAAACATGGAAGAAGTTGTTAAACTTGCTAATTTTAGACTGCATTGTGGGTAAGAACAGGCTAATTTTAGACTGCATTGTGGGTAAGGAGTAGCTAAGAAAATCCCATTAACTGTCAAAAGAATATCTGAGTACAACGTAATTTGACATCTCCATTGTGTTCTAATTATTAGAAATTTTGCTGTAAATTTGTTTTCTCTGCCCCAGGGTATAAAATCTAACTGGATTACCTGCTTCCGCGGATGTTCCTGAGCGCTGTGTGTGATATAAACGTAATTGTTTCAATTACGTCGGGATGAAAAAACGTGGTCACTTGTGACTTGAAATAATGTTTATATCTTACATTTTAATTCGGATAGACAAGTAAATAATTTAATGTGGTCATACCGCCAAATAAAAAAATTAGGTTTATTAATTTGATTCAAAAGTAGAAAAGGTAACTCATTGTTTTATATCTATGCATGTCTGTCCAATGATACCTTGGCCATGTGCTTCCAAAATCAAGTTAATAATTTTATTGTGTTGGGTTTCACAATCTAAGTGTGTTTCCTCAGAACAAAGACAACAAGCTAAACAACACCTAGAAGTGCCATTATCCTAAATATTTACACAGCGCCACCAACGAGAAAGTTAATTTTAGAGACGGAAAAAAAAAAAAATTGAGTATGGGATGCCAATTAAATTAGGTATGGCGCACACTAAGTGCAATAAAGAGTGAGTAACCCAAAATTAGGGCCTGGAACCCAGGCTAAATTTAAGTCAAATGACCGTAGATAGATCTAGTTTTAGATCTAAGTCAAGGATGGCTAAACTGGTTCAAACTGTCAAAAATTTTGACATTTTTGTAATTAACAAGCGTATTTCCTTTACTGTGGTTTGAGTTTAACTTTGGGTAAAAATTCGTAAGCACCCATTTTTACCTTTTAATCATGTCCTCATTTTTATTTGTAGATCTATATATTGTATTTATTTGTCATTGGGAGACATCTTTGTAATCTACATCAAGTGACCTATATGCTATATTAAGCATATCTATTTGTAAGTAGGTCATTATTCGTAAAGTGGGTCATATAAGCCCAGAATGTCCAGTCATCATCATTTCTGTAGTAATTGCTTTTCCCTTTATGCAATTTATTGATTGCCATTTCCCCATATTTTTTTTAAAGTTTCAATATTATCCACATGAGTTGCCTTTCAGTTTACTGTTAGAACTGAAGACATCATAGTATGCCTACCCAAAAATAAACATGTTTTTAATATTTAATATCAATTTTAATGAAAAATATATTAAGTAAGGCATTATTTTTTAAGTAATTTCTTTAATAATTTATTATCAAACATCCAAGGCAAGCAATGAATTTGGGTTTAAATTTCTTTGGTTTGAACAAAAAACAACATACACTATGAAAGTTTGTTGACCTGATGCCAATGTATTCTATTGATGTGTACAGTGTCTATGAAGATATTGCTTGTGACCCCTTCTCTCATTCAACCATCATACTGTATTATCTTTGGAGGTCAAGTACCTCTTGTCTTGAAGCTGTCTCTGATTACCATTTTCAATTATTCATGTAAATTTTGCCTCCGTTATGCATACTTTGTGTAGAGGTGTTCCATGTCGTTAATGTTCTAATAACTTCAACAACAAATATTGCATCTGAAAAGAAAGTTTGTGAAATATAGATAACATTAAACTACGGTCAGTGACTAGCAAGTAGTATTTGCCTGTCTGACTTAAGTAGTGTGCAGAAAATAGACCTGTACAGCAGAAAAATGACCATTAATTATGAATTAGAGTTTAGATACGCATTCTCAATGTTGGCACCCCCAGGCTGTTTCCCCCCCCCCTAACCAAAACTAGTCTACAGGTACATCCCTTGACAGTGTTTTGCTACAACCATGATGGGACTGAGGTGAGTGGACTCCCTGTCGAAATCTTAGATTTTGGAGGCCTTGGACACTTCACTAGAACTATAATGTTGTAGTCCCTATTACTTTCAACAATGAAACTAATATAAAAATAAATTAATATATCTCTTTATCCTGATAATCTAATTTTATTGTTCATGATGGCCTCAGATTATTTATAAACTTGGCTTCGTTTGTCCATCCCTTCCAAGAATTTGGCACAAATTGAAGAAAACATGTGTTGACATGTTTACTATTGGAATATCTTTAAATCCTATAATTCAGTATACTTCCCATTGAAGAGACAGGGGTCAAGGGATAACATGTTCACAGGTTAACTCAATTAGGCAGTAGTGTATCTAATCCAGCATTTGTAGAACTGTGGCAACAGGCAAATGGGCCATGTTTTCAAATCGGACAACTTGTTATTTTAATCTATATAATTGGATAAAGGTATTGATTTAATATGTTGTGATTTTCAGTAGGTAAATGTTGGCTGGGCCCGTGGGGTAGCTACCAGTCTTGAAATGGATTGGCTGATGGGAGAGCGTGAAGGTAACATGGGGGGGGGGCTCGATGATTAGGTTAGCGGCGCTAGCTTGCAAAATAAGGTAATTTTAGGCGATTCTTAACTATTTGAGCTTGAATTTTTTTTGTTTTGGGTGGTGCAAATATTTTTTGGAGGATTGGGGAAAAGGAGTCAGGTACCCCTTTGATCTAGTAAAATGTGGTAAGTGATCAAGCTCTGCAAGGCTCTAAATGACTGTTTGAATTAATATTATTATAAAACAAAATTAATGGTTAGAGAAACGAGGCCAGGTAGGGGCCGTCCTAAATCATCACAGATTGGACGGGGATGAGTGTGACATTTTGTTTGAGGGAGGCAGAGGATCGAGTGAGGTGGAAGAGGAGGTTGGCATCTTGAAAGTTCCCCAACGGTCTTCGGACTATGAGAGTGACCTCACCTGACCTGATATACTTTACATATAAGGCTAATATCTTCACTTCCTTCACCTCGCGCCTGTCCTGAGCAGCATCCTTTACCTGCTCGCCCAGTCGTATGATGTTCATTCTTTTTCAGCGGCAAGGTGTTTCAGACCTGCTATTCTTTGACTAAGCTAAGACAGCCTCATAGAAGAAAATAATGTTGAGCTGATACCACTACTGTATTATTATTATATAATTTATATAGCGCCTTTTCTTTGCAGATACGAAGCGCTTCTTTTTCCTGGTCATTTTGTCCACATGCTTTAAGTGTTACTGCTGTCGGGATGAGTAATTGCTACATGAAAGCAAAGGAATATAGCAAATAGATTGTGTTTAATTTTTATTATAGCACATTTAAATTGTTTTAAAAAACAATACTTTTGTCAAATAATTCTTTAATAATTTGTTGTTTGAAAAATACTAAAGAAAATTTTTGGCACATATTTTGTTCTTAAATTCAAGCTAAAGATTTAGTTTTAAAATGAACGTTTTTGTAATAAGAATATCAAGTTTAGTTGCATAATATTTTATGAACTGTGATCAGATATATTTCATCCATCAACAAAAACAACCAATCTTACCAATCTCACTGTTACAGGAATTCTACAACATCTTGCCAACATTTCAAACACCTAATATGTCAGAATTAATCATTCCATAATTGCAGGCCCAGGCATCTTGCCAGGAACAAAAACAATGCCAGAATTTAGTCAGCCCAATCCTGTATGCCAGTGTGACCAATACCAGATATTTGACTAGTCAGCTTAGAGGCATCTTGCCAGTGTCCATCTACACCTAGTATGCAAGCATATAGTGAGTCAGCCCGATACTTCACGCCAACTTGACCAGTATTAAATATGCATCCTAGTCTGCATCAGGCATCCTGCCATACACCCACAACCAGGTTTTTTTTGGGCAATGATGATCACATACTATGCAATATCAAGTCCGTTCCAACAGGGAGATGCTATATAGAACCTTCCTCATGGTTCCACACTTCTTGTCATCTTAAGCCATGCATACACTGCGTTGTACGCTGGCCAGCTGAAGTATCTGTGAGCGCTTGACACAACACCGTCAAAAACAATCGGTTGCTTGCGCGTCATTCATTTTTTTTTTCATTGAATCTATTATTTTCGGGCAATATAAAATACAAATAGATAAACACAAGCCTGAGGATCAGTAGCATATCTTAAGAGTCTTGAAATTATGGTGCTGATTGAGGGCATGAAAGTGGATGGGCTCAATGATCAGTTCAAGGGGCGCTCACTCGCAAATTAAGGCGATTTCAAGGGTTTAACTACTTGACCGTGATTTTTAGGGAGCGACTGGGGGAGCAAGTAATTTTTAGTGGGCATGCGCTGCTTAATTACTAAACTTAATTACTATCGAGAGGCTCTCCAAAGATAAACAAGACACCAAACATACATATAAAAATATCAAGCTTAAATATAGACAGATAAAATAACAATAAAATTTTAAAATGCAGTCAACACACAATATAACAATAAAAGGGAAGTCAAAAAAGAAAAATAAATAACAGCAAAAAGTTATTCATTAAATAAATGGTTGATACTTGTGATTATTGATTAGTAGGTCTCTAACACCAAGTGGTAAATTGTTTTAATAGAATGTAAATTGTTCTGAATTGAATCAGGTTGACCAACAGCCATAGTCTCGATTGGACCTTATCCTAGGCATTACCGACTAAAAAAAGTAAAAAGTCATTCCCAGGCTTTTCACCAGTCAGCTAAGGGCTTCTTGCCAACATGACCAGCAACAGTATGGAGCCAGGTGTCCGTGCCAAGTTGTATTTTTTAATTTAATAGGTGCCTTATAAATGTTCACACCTTATTATTCAGTATTGAATCAAAGTAATCCTATTCCTTTTTCAATCAAAAACAAAATTTATTGACACCACATTAAAAGACAATCATAAAGATTTACCAAAACAAGTTGTGATATATTGAAACATTTTACAAACAAGACTTTGACAATAATTTACAGCTGCAATCAATTTATTTCCACAATGTACAGTCTATTGTATAGAATTTAGATAAAAAATCATAATGTGAATAATATTTTGCAGGGGCGGATTTGGTGGGGGGGGGGGCTGTCTCCGGGCTCTCTCCCTTTTGAAAAGTAGACAAAAAAGAAAAAAAAAAAGGAAGAAAAAGAAATTATTGATGGCCTAAAATGCCTCAGAGGTTATTTGTGGTCGTCTAAAAAACATCCCTAAGGTAGTGTTTTCTCCCCAACCACCACCCCTTCTCCCCCCCTTCTTTTCAGGTATATCTGGATCTAACCCTGCTTTGTAACATTAATAGTGCCTGAAAGGTCATAATTGCTATAAATACAATAAATATTCGGTGTTGATAAGCCTGTACCCAAATGAAATATATAAGTTTCTATTGACAAATTAATAAATGGAAATATATAATAATTATATAAATACAGTGCTGAATGTGTGCCAGAATTGGATCTTTGCGTGCAATTAATTAAACTTTTCAAATTATTTGTTGGCCAAAATTTTTATTTTATTTTGTGAAATGGGGTCAATCATATATATTTTTAATATTATTGGCAACTAATATTTATTTTTTTGCAAGGATGAGCCAAATCTGGTGTAGAAAGACAAAATTTACTGCCAAGTAAAAATTGTGAATTTCCATATCTCTATAAACTGAATGGATGATTAATTAGGGTTTCAAGGGCATGTACAATACCAAAAATAGAGATCAAATATACGCACCTGTTTAGTTATATAACACTTTTGCTTCTTTTTTTGTTGTACTATAATTTCTGCAATGTTTTCAGTGATTATAATAATAATAATAATATTTATACTGCACCCATATTCCAATTAAATTTCTTCAGAAGCTCATGTAAGTTCAAACATCTCCTACAATTGGCCAATAGTAATAATCAGGGGTTGCCTATTAAACAGGACTTACAATCCCTCGCTATTAAAGTGAGTGACTGAGAGACCATCTGATGTTATATTGCAAAGAAGCACTGTGCAATATTAGCACCATATAAAATATTATTATTATTTTTATTATTATTATTATTATAATTGTTATTGTTATTATTATTATTGCACATCTAATCCAGCATTGATTTCATAAGTTACTAGTACTTAAGTTTAGTACCAGCTTTGACCTCTGGAATATGCTCTTTGTCACCACAAGCCCCATTTTGTGAGGACCTATTTTTAGTTTTTACTGGTTTCCTCAAAATCACTACACTATTGCTACAGTTTTTTTTTACTGCAAACATTGCACTAGTGTAGCAGTCCCTGATGTTATCGGGAAGGCTCCCTAGTACGACCAACTAATCAGCATCACCGAAAGCTGTCGGTGATAGCATTTAGCGATTTTGTGGTGACCAACCTTTAGATCTGTGATACACCAACACTTTCTGTGTCTAGTGACCACACTTCTTATTCTCACAGTTACTAATATAGATTTTACCAATAATTATCATAGTTGTTTGTAATTATATCTCAATTATCTCATGTTTTGTGAGTGATGAGTGTGTCTTCATGTTAGATAGTGAGTAAAGTTGCTGTAAGTTGAATGTGTTTGAATATCACACAGGAGACCAAAGATCAAATCCAGGTGTGCACGACTTTTTAAACTTTATGTTATACATCCGTCACATCCTACAGCAAGTACACTCGCCATTAACATGATGGAATGATGCTTTATAAACCAAGTCTGTTTATGAGACTTAGGGAGTCCAGCTGAAACAGGAATTGAACCAAGGACCCAGAGATTAGAAGGCAAGCCTAAAATATTTTATAGAAAATTTCTTTATATGTACTGTACATATATGTTTATTATGAGTATTGTATATGACCTAATTTGCCATAAATTGTCCATTTCCTTGTAATACTTTCGATTTCAAACAGTTCATGAACTTGAAATGGTATGGTACACAAATTAAATAATTCCTACGACTCTTACTTCCTATTCTAGTTTTCATTTTTTTTATTGTTGTTATTGTTCTTTAGTTTTTGTTAGTATTGTCAAAGGGTATGTACGCTGTGAAACAAAAAAAAGTACTTCCACGAAGTAAGGGTTGTCATATTAGAATTCGAATAGAGTTCAATATTCGAGCACGCATTCAATGCAAACAAATTTTACATTCTCTTGAAGGGCGCCCTCTAGTTTGAGGAAGTATTTTTTAAGGTACTATGATTCTTTTTCAAAGAAACACTAGTATGTTCTATACTCTTGGGCATTGTCTTTTTAGTCGGTAGCATTGTGTTGTTCAGTTATTGTTTTGTTAACACATTACAGTAATTAATAATATTGTTAAATTATTATACCTCTACTATTATTCTTTTGATGATTATTGTTGTTCTTATATTAATAATAATAATAATAATAATAATAATAATAATTTGCAATTTGTATAGTGCTTTCCATTGAAACAAACCTCGAGACGCTTGACAACAATGAAACAAAATGCACGAAAAAAAATCAATGTTGATGTTATTAATGTTGTTATGATATATTTCAACCTGAGTAACACACATTCCATTCTGTAAATTTTTCAAGAACCAGTTAATAAAAACTTATTTTTGAAAATGTTCCAACTAAGATTACTTTAATACGTATGTTGTATACTTCGATGACCTTGCTTAACATTGTGTTCTTTTCGAATCTAGTTAAGAAATGTTGATGTTGATTGATGTAGATAAGTTGAATGTGGCAAAAAGTACCTATTTAACCAAAACCAAGCCCTGGGCATTCTTTGTGATGCAATTGTAAAAATAATAAATACCTGTACTTTCAACCAATCAAATGTCTAGAATCTATGCTGTTTATATAATATTATATAAAATGGTATACAGCATAAAATATATATTTATATTTTTATATATGCCTAAATGAAGTAGGAAGAGGCACCCTGTAAAATATGCAAGTGTTACACTAATTAACAATGGTGATCAAGCCATTTCTTAAAGTAATGAGGAAGAAAAAAAATGAATACAGAGTTTGCAGTGGAGTATAGTTTGACGCTGATATCCGGGAATTCCCTGGACCATGGTACCGTATTGGAAGGCATGCATGATCAGCATCATTACTTCCAATAAAACATCATAGGTCATTCGCAGTTCATTGGGTTAAATTCAGAACATGTGTGGAGACATTAACCAACATTCAATGTTTTTTTAATAGTGAGAATCAATGTGACTGTACTACCACACCTATAATTTGTCCTGCCTTCAACTTCTTTGATCATAATTCTAGAGGATGACCCAATTTCCCCAAGGTTTGTTGTCAAAGAAATGTGTTATCTGTATCTGGATGCGTGTCTAAACCGAATGTGTTTGGTATTATTTTCACATACTGCATTTCAGTAAATATCAGACATTCAATTTTTTTCCAATTTTTTTTTTAATGGCCTTGTTTCTAAAACTAGGCCTACTTGAAGAATGTTTGAATTTGAAGTTTGTTATATAACCGTTTTTTTTTTATGGCCTTGTTACCTAAAAGTAGGCCTACTTCCAGAATATTTGAATATGAGTTTTTTTTTTATAATCGTTTTTTTTTTTAATGGCCTTGTTGTTACTTAAAACTAGGCCAAACACCCAGAATGTTTGTATTTGAATTTTGTTATAACTGTTGTTTTTTAATGGCCTTGTTACCTGAAAACTAGGCCTACACCCAGAATATTTGAATTTGAATTTTGTTAATGCGTCTTGTATACCTATAAGTTAGACCTTCCTGAATGTTTGAATTTGAATTTTGTTATAACTTTTTTTTTTTAATGGCCTTATTACTACCTAAAAATTAGGCCTACTTCCAGAATTTTTGAATTTGAATTTTGTTAAAATGAAGTCTGCTGATATTAGGGCAGTGATTGGCTACTGTGCTTCATGAGTGGAACATACCATGGTTTTAATTAATGAGGGTGATTAAACCAATTCCTAAATACCGATCATAAAAAAAAGTAAATCTAATAACCTTAAACTACATTTCCTTAACTTCACTCTAAGTACCAGTGGCAAATTCAAGGGGGTGAGGGGGCAGAGGTCAGATGGAAAAATAATATTCAAATCTAAGAGTGTAATTTCCAGCTATCTAGTGATGCCATAATCATAATTTTTTTTCAGACCCAACCATGGTGAAGCTGAAGTGGTCTAGACCCATTTGTCGAAGTCCCTCCCTGTTCCCCCTATATCAAATACCTGGATTTGTCACTGGTAACACATAAAGAAATGTATTTCAACATAGTATTTGCTAACTATTTCATACATATTACAGGAATCAACTGTGGTTATGAATCACCTTACAAGTTTATTTCCCTAGAGTAGTCAGTAATTTTTCATTTTTAATATAATATATTCCAACCACGAATTTCCTCTTTTATGACTACTGTACCTAAATCCTTCCTTAGAAATATTACCCATATCCATAAAATATATAGAATTTTCTCTAAGGACATGAAGCTAATTCAGGATGTTAATTATTTTAATAACTAGTAAAATGATAAGTGATAACTACGGAAAGAAATCATTAGGAAATGTTTCAAATATATTTATGATTTAGTGAACACAGGTTTAACCAATTATCAAGGGAGGATAAAACTAATAAAATTCTCTTTCCAGACATTTTCCTTATCTGTATATATCAGGTGTTTTTTTTTAAAGAAATAATTAAGGAGATGTAATTATGATTGTGTGTAAGATGGTGTATCTGACTTGTTTAATCCTTCATGATTTGAACTAAGTGACAGAATTTATATTGAATTTAAATGTTATGACTTCATAAAAAATTGTTTCATACATTTTTTCAGTGGCAGATTCAGGAATTCAAAATTGTTGGGCCTATGGAGGGAATTCTTTAGATTGAGTATAACATTTTGTGTTTAGCATTCAGTAGATGGTTTGTAATGACACTTTTAAACCTGAAATTTAATGTCATTTTCTTCTTTCCCCCAATTATATTTTTATTTTTTAAAAATTAGGAGGCAGGGGGTGCAATTCCTCTATTGTCATCTGTAATATGACATAGCAAATATGTTACAACTGCAGCACACAATAATTCAAAAGAAAAAACATCTAAAAATAAAATGAAATGTATATATATATATATGAAAGAAAACACAAACTTTGTCTGATGCAAACTTTTCTCGCTGTAGTCAATGTTTCTCCGGTGTCTGATAATTTATAAAAATGACATATCCATTCACATGTTTTTTTTAACTACTCAGTGTCTGTCAGGAATACCCATAGAAACTGTGATATATAAAGTTCAAGTGCTATGCACATCCATAATTGCCACAGATAATGGAAATCATCCACTTTACACTTTTACTTTTAAAAGCAAGTAACTGTCTGTTCCCAATGCAATATATGACATTTAACAGAAATGTTTTTTAAAATGTTTTTTTTCCTTTTAATCAAGGCTGTTTAATTATGATGTTTTGTTTTGTATTTCTTTATCATAATGATGTGTTTTAAATAATTTATCTTCAGTTGCATTACTCTGTTTATTTTTGGGAATGTCTGTCGCATTTTGAATAGATAGTAGAGTACTGAATTGGAAATCTCATTTTTATTTAAGCATTGAATTGTTTTTTTAATAAAATAAAATTATCACTTTCATGCAGTTTATGTGTTTAGGATATTATAAATGATTGAGATTTATATCAACTTTATGATTGCGTATTTGGTGTAATAATTATATATTGCTAACAATTGTGAATTTCCCTGGGAATATTTTGGCACTGTCTACATGTCATATTCTAAACAATTATGTAGTTCAGTGGCATTTTAACTGTGAGAATGAACGTGGTGTGGCAATAAAGAATTGAATTATGGAATGGGGAAACAAGTTTTTTGATGTTTGCATCTGGGACTGCAACAAGTCTTTGCTACTAGACTTCAGCGGTTGGCATCAGAAATTTTCAGACCCCCTCTGTCCTACAGCTTATACCATTGTCAAGCAAATCCTGACAACGGTATTGTTACTGTACTATTGTTTTGTCTGCTTCGTAGTAATATGCAATATCATGTAAACTTCAGGTTTAAGTTATTAGAAGCCTAAATTTCTTAACTGGGTATTATTGTTATGCAGAGGCTTTCCCTAAATTTCATCAGAGCACTGTCTTTAAAAATTCCATTTGATGATTGTTACCGTATGTTCATGATATTAAAGAATAAGCAAGACAGTGATCTACAGACCTGCAAACTTTATGCATGAACTTTCATTTTAAATGGCTGTCTCATTATTTATTTTGAAACTCAGACTAATGTGACAGCTATCTTATTTCTTATGTATCCTGTATTTGTAAATGTATGAAGTGGAATAAACACAGCTTTGTTTGTCTTTTAAGCATAAGGCGCAGTGTGTAAGGTGTTGGATTTCTGATCGTAAAATCGGTAGTTCGAGACCGACGCTCGTCGCATTGCTTGTGTCCGTGGGCAAGACACTTTAGTACGTTTGCATTCTCTCCACCCGAAAGTATAAATGGGTATCTGGTAGGATGTTGTGGCATTACAAGTATTAATCTGTATCAGCATAAATTTGTACGCACGACTAGGAATACGCCCAGGGGAAGGCTACCGGTTTGATTTAATAGATCCGATGACCAGGGGTAGTAATAACAACATAGCCAGTGCCTTGTATTCCTTGGAAAAAGGTGCAGTAAATCTCTATATTAAACTTATATATTTTTACACTAAGACCAAATAGTGATGTAGGCCTATATAAAATAAATAATGAGACAGCCATTTATAAGTGCATACGAAATAATACAAATATAAAAGACCTAGAAGTTCATAATTAGCAATAATATAATAATAATTGTAGAACTGTTTATAATCAGTAATAATAATTTGATGTAAACTTACTTGGTGTAAATATAATAATAATTGGTAAAAAATATAATATAATTTAAACAATTGAAGATAAAAATTATAGATATTAATATCAAGTAGCAATAACTGAAATTTTGTTTGTAAATCTACAAATTGTTGTTTTTGAAATAATAGCGTTTTTAATAGCATTCAAGCTCATTAGTAATATTTGTTATTTAATTTTGTTGAATTAATTATTCTAATTATTTTTGAATAATTAGTTCTTCCTCTTGTTGTTGCAGGTTAGTAGTAAGGTCATAAGTTGGAAAAATAGCAATAATAATAATAATAATAATAATAATATTTTCATAATTTTTTCTTGCAAAATATGACCACATGAATGTTTTTAAACTCAAAATATATACACATAATTATTTATAAAACCCATTAACTTCTGACTAATATGAGACATGTTTTGTTGCTTGTTTCTCTAATTTTTTTAATGTGTGCTGATTATGCTTAGTCACATTTTAGGAATAATCATAGTTCAAAGAAATTAGTGTCTAATTTTGTTTCAAAAGATTTTTGACCACATTATATCCTATTTCTTTTTTTTATGGTGTGTGATCATGAATAATTAGATATATTTAGTGTGTAGGAAGTGTCAGTGTTATTAGTTTAGCACTGGTTGACAGTTTAGTTTAGTGTTGGGAAGACTGTGGTTTTTGGGGGGGAACTGGCCCCATTCTTAACAGAATTGCCTGTGGGGTTCATATAAGGGTGACATGGGTGACTGATTGAAAACTTTAGTCTGCCATTTTGTTGCTTTCATGAAAATGAAAGGTAAATTAGAAAGTACATCTGAATAATAACTTTTTAATTAGTTTAAAAAATTATAATTACTAGTAGTATCAAAACTATCTATATCAATGCACCTTCGAGGAAGGAGAATAGCCCATAACTCACAGAGCCATTGTGTTGAATTGCATTGTGGTCCATGACTAATGGCAGCCGTAAGATTTGCTCATCGTCATGTTCACATCATTCCACGACAACAGAGGCTAAAATGCCTTCAACATTCGACCATTCCACTGTTGATTATTTAATATAAATTTTTTCACATTAAACAGCCTGACCATACTGTAAGATGGAACTTTGTGATGATTTAAGCTATTTGTCATGGGACATTGTAATAACCATTAACCTCATGAATTTGTTCACCAATTATGATCACTGTTGTTTACTTTGGTTTCTAAATGTCATTGCCAACATACAATATTCATAAAATAATTCTCTTAAATATTAATAATATCCTGGCAATGTATTTGTGGATTCATATTTTCTCCAAAATTTGTTTACAAATATCACAAGTTACAATTTGTGACATTTAGTAAATTGATTAAGGGATGTGGTTTGATCTTGGCTCCTTTGCGGACAGTAGCGCCTGATTTGTTGGACTCGATAAATTGTCACATGATTCTCATGTCATGCTCAGATGAAAATGAAACAAAAATTGAACAAATATTTGTAATGTTTCCAGGGCCAAGCCAGCTCAAGCCAGATGAGGCAATTCTGGAGTTTCTTTATATTTATATTTATATTTCCCAAGGTACTTCCAGATTACACTGACTTAAAAAGTCCAGTACAGTTTTTAGAATAGACCTTATAGTTCCCTGGTTCTTAATACATTTGTTTGAAGTTCCAAAGTATTTTTAGAGTTCGGGCCAAAATAATGATCGCCGAGTTGCAGGCAAGTTGTTATACCTTATGGACTTGGGTGTGAAACTTTTGGACACAGTGGTTGAAGCCCCCTGCTGGCACAAAGTTCTTTTAAGTTTATTTTCTTTTGCCCATTTAAAATTTCAGTTTTAACCACCATGGTATTATAGACACAGCATTCATTATAATTATGTTGAAAAAATAAGATTAATTTAATATTGTGTCAAAAGAAGAAGGCACTTCAAGAACTACTTTTTTACTCATTGATAAAAACAAAAGTGAGTGGTGCCAAGATTTGTTTATTTATTTATTTATTTATTTATTCTGTCTTTCTACTGCATGCACTTTCAGTACATGTGTACTGTTTTTCAAAGTGGTACAGTTTCATAAAATACAAAAGCTAAAAGAAAAATAATTAAAAACATACATATATATAAATAGATATCATAATAAAAGTGATTAAGAAATGAAAGAGTTTTTAAAAAATATAATAGACATGTTCATGAAATTTGTTGTTGTTTCGTGTGGAAGTTCATTCCACAACTTTGTTAAGCGATACAAAAATGTTCTCTTGCCTTGACAGTTATTCCATTGTGGTACAAAAAGGTTATTATGAGATTTGACAGTGGGATAAAGAGGATGTCTCCACCCCCAAAATACATTTCAAAAATTTTAGCCCGTTTCCAACAAGAGCGCCGGAGTCAAGTTCTTTGTATACATAAAACATACTTACCACAGACATACCTTACAAAATTTTGTTTGTATATAGTGCCAATAATACATGGTACCTACAATTTTGAATGAAAACTTTGAAAAAAAATAACTGGTTACATAAAACTTATATATAAAAATAAAAACCCTTGGCCCCTAGTTGATCTTGCAGAAGAAACAGGCTTGTGATCGCTAAATAATAAGACAATCATGTATATGACCTTCATAATTCCAAGGCTTAATTTATTCTATAAGTCAATAACATGTCACTTTTATCAATTTTAAGTGAAATCAAAGGAAATATTACTTAAAATGACCCATTAAAGGTTAAAATGTCAAACAAATGCCTCCCTCCCATTATTCAGGGTAACATTCAATTCTATGTTAATTAAACATAATCAGTTCATCTGTTGGTCAAAGGAAATATATGACAAGATTTTAGACATCAGTTTTTTGAACTTGATCATCAGCCAGAAGGCTACTTTTCTACCTGTCTACCTTCATTGCATCCTCCTTTGCTATATCAGTACCATTTTAAAATTTGTCCTTTAGATCGATGCACTCTATGGGCATCGCCCCAATTTTTGGGATACAAAACACTTTCTTCGGTCCTGCGAATTTGGCCAAGTGGAAAACATGAAAGATTTTGTTTTTGCAAAACTGCTACATTGTATAGCGAATCTACAGTATACAATATTTTGTCACTAATACAACAGAAAATTATTGTATATAATTTAATGGAGGTAATTTTCATGATCAGATTTTCTTGCGAGGATTTTGGTTTGTTAGTCCCCCGTGTGGCTGGGCCGAGGCTTGTTGCCTAGAATCTCAAGTACGCCATAAAGTAAAAACTTTGCAGAATGCTGCACTAGACAAAGTCTGTGATGCCAAAAGTGGAAAAGGTCAGTGACAGAAACATTTTAGAGATAACACAAACCGCAAATACTCGTGTTATTTTCTGTATCAGCTTTTGGGTATGATTGAAATGCGTAATAAAGATAATGCAGTACATTATAATATTCTACTCTCTGTTTTAAGCTAATAAACTGCAATTGCCTCCTATTACTTTACCATTAGCAGATATGTTGCAAAAGAGAGACCTGAGATTCACTCAACAACAGAGACCCACGTTAGTGTCGCTGCCTCCGAATACCGAGTCTCTGTTTTTTTTAAACGATAATCAAAAATCAAAACCTAGGTATACAGAAACAGTGACCACAAAAACAGAGATTCTCTCTCTATATTGAGACACCCATAATTCTGTTTGATGTTTTTTGGACAGGCTTTAAATTGCTACTATTTCATAGTAAAATTTCTGTAAAACCAGCAAAATCAGAGTTTTTTAACTGTCTCAAAATGAACAATTCCATGTTGCTATACCTATAAAGATACATCTGTATTTGCTATGTTTTGTCTTATATGAGAAGATGCTTTTTGATAGACATAATATGTTAATATGCCAATTTCAATCAATCAAAGTAGCAAAAATCAAAGTAGTAGTTACACTCATAGTGGTAAAAATAAATAAAAATAGTTGTTAAAATGTGGTTGAAACGTACTCTGCAACGGAAGATGAATAAATTATGACGTCATCTGTTAACGTTAAGGTTGACGTCGTGCAGCGAAAACTACCAGTTACTGTTCAGTAAGTGGAATAATTTCCGTTTTGCAACCATTATTATTGAATTACAGTATTAATCTCAGTCCAGACTATCACATTAATTTATTTGACAAAAACATGTGACATGCCTAAATATGGTCATGATGACATCACATCATGACCATATATAGGCACATCATGACTATATGGACATACAAGAGTTTTCTTTGTCTGCTCACTCTGTTTATGAGATACAACAGCAATCTTATTTGAAGTAATAAGTGCTATTTATTTATCAACCATTTCCCTTTCACCTTTTTGTTTCTTCTGGTATAACCTTTGATTTATGTCTCTGTAGTTTCTGCTGTGTTTGTTTGATTAGTTTTTTTTTTAATGCAAAACCCCATCTTGACTCATAAGGGATGTGTGAAACCTGGTGAAACACATCCATCCTGTACTAACCATCTTAACCGTGAAACCTATTGGGACCAAGAGCTTTTCCAACCACAGCACCAAAAATCTAGTACGACCTTCCCCTTAATGTTTTTTTTGCTGAGACTCAATATGTCTGCCACCTTATTATTTTTCAGCCCATTTTTACTGTGGGTTTATTTAGGTGTATTGATACATTAATTGTTGGTTTTATGGGATAGCTGTTTAATGTTAAGTCTTCAATTTTTGACTTCTTCTTATTTACTTTTAATTACTTATTTACTATTAAATTACAGTACTTAAATTTTTCAATACATTTCTTCCAAAATATAAAGTAAGATTATATACCAACTTTTGTGTAAAATCTGTTTTTGATCATTGATTTTCTAAATTTTTTTGCATTAATTTTTATTCTGTTGGCAGAGAAATCTATTGCCAAAATGCCAATATCATAGGCATTCACTCTCCCCTCCCCTAAAACACATTTGATTTAATAAATCATGCCAGTACTTGATATTTCTGTAATTGCTTCATCGTCATTTTAGAATATTTTATATTTATGGCAGTTAACTAATCAAACCTTGTCCTACTTATGTTAAGTTTTTTTTTCTTTTACAAAATGAATTTAATTGTAACTCAACTGTTATTAGCAATATTTCCTCAATAATTTGATTTTCCTTTATAGCAATGAATTTGAAAGATAAACTTCTTATTTCTAGAATATAGGCCTACATCTATGCTACATTGTGTCTTGTTTCAATTTGTATTTAGAATTCTGGAACATTTAACTTACCTGTTGTCATTAATTATGTTGATGCATGTCCCCTATAATATCCTCTGACTTTTACTTTTACCTTGTATTTACTCTATTATGTTTGTATAATGGTTACAAGTTATCTAATCGTAACTTGTAGTCCTATCTATAATTTAACAAGATAATCAGAGATTACAACCTGTGGCATGTTGCGCCATATTTTTGTAGGTCTACTGAAAAATTAATGACCGGCAGTCGATCCGCCAAATGAGGCTTAGCATCATAAGTACATAGATACATGTAACATAGTCAATGTGTGAAAATTTGAATTAAATCGGTCCTGTAGTTTTTGAGTTATGCGCCCGGAAGGACACGCCACAGACACACACACACAGAAGCGTGGGTAAAAATTGAAAAATGTCCCTTCAAACTTTACAGGTAAAGATTAAGTTTATTACTTTGCAACTTTTTTCCAATTTGTAAATAAATGTTTCTATTAGAAATTTTGTTTTCACTGTATTACATATTAGGACCTAAGATCTGTGAATTATGGACTCAAAATGTAGAAGGTAAGATATAAAGAAAGGCAAAAAATGGAGAAATAAGAAATAAAGAAAGAGATGAAGTTGTTCACTGGGTGGGCCGTTTTTCAATGTACATGTATTTGTTCAGTGTTTATTGTAAAATTCCTTTCATGTGGTATTTCACTATCTAACATTCCAGTTTTATCAATGTTCATAGAGTTTATAGTGTGGCTGAGTATGTTAATAAATATCAATATTTGGTTAACATTGGTTTGTATCTTACTGTGGTAAGTATTTCTGTAGAGTTTATCTCAGGTCACTTGAAACTTTGTGATTTTGAAGTTTGTAAAACCAAGTCATTCTTTTCACTTTTTGTTACATTACAAAAGTAGCTGGTTTTGATTGTATTGGTCATGCCGTTTACAGTGTGGTGGTATGTGGATTTTTTTGCTCATATATCATGAACAAACTATGAGATTCTCTAGTAATTAAAAAAAAAAAATTCTATCCTGTGTTATACCCATGATTTGTTGATAATAATAAAATAAATGCATTTATTTTATTATTTATCAAGAACAAAATTTGTTTTCTATGTGACTACCTAGACATTTGTGATCACATGACTACCTTAGTCACATGTTCATATAATATATATAATTTCCTTACTGCGACATAAGTAATAACCAGGATCTTTATGCTGTCAATCATCTAATAAATTATGGTCTGCTGATTTGATCATTCATAAATGTATAACTAAATAACTTTAAGACTTGCACAAGACAACTGACACAACCAGCGACCCTGAATAAAAAAGATTTGTATTGTACTAAAAAAGATTTGTAATTATCTAAAAAATATTTAAAATGATATGAATTTTTAGTAGATACACACAAGTCTAAATGGGAGTTCTCAACTTGCTAGGGGCCTTCTCGTTTTTTTCTTTTTGTTTGTTTTTTTTTTTAATCGAGATTTGTACTTTATTATGGTACGTCTCTTTTTAACACAATTTACTAAACAAGTATCGTAGGTTTACAAACAATGCTATTTTTTTTAACGAGTAGGTTTTCAAACAATGCTTTTTTTTTTTTTATTTGTATTTTCAGTTCTTTTGTTGTCTGTTCTTGCTGAAATTTTGGAACTTTAACTTAAGGTCAGTTGTGTCTCCATGATCCATCCCCACACATTATAATAATATTTATTTGGCAAAGTAAAACTACCATCTTGCCAGGAGCAAGGAATAGGCATGAACCCAAACTCAAAACTGTGTTCACTCCATCATCATATATAGATACATATATACAGATACAGTTTAAAAAATGATATTTGACTGACTCTATGTGAGTTCTATTTCAGTCTACCATGTAGAATAGATTAGAAAAGAACATTTATATAGCGCGGGTATCCACCAGACATGACGCTCATGGCGGTTCTGCAAATGTTTTATGTTTTAATGTTTAAATGTTTTATGTAGGCCAACAATTTATTTTATTTCCTATCTATTTATTAAACAGAATAATAATATCGCATTCAATGAAAAATGGATTAATATTACATAACATACAAACTCCAACTACATTGTTAATAGCAGTGATCCTGGATAAAAAAAAATTAATATGACAAGTATGAATAAATTCAAAGAAAATTACTAAAATGAATGCCTTTCTTTGTAAACAATTATCTAATTAGTCAGCCTAATGGTGATACAACATCTCAATTCTATTTTTTGTATGATTCACATACAAATATTTCATCAATATTAATGATGACATATTTCTGGCTGCTTCTCTAAATTTGTGGTTTTTGGAGACTGTTTCGTTGAAGTTACCTTGCATTGTCTTTTGTATTACATCCTCAAATTTGAACAATATGCCATTTTTATGTTTTTATATATAATTTGTGGATTAAAGCCACATTTACACTAGACATGCTAATGGCACGATAAAAGTGCGCTCAATGTTGAAGAATATGAATGACGTGTCACTATCGTAAGTGTCTATTTATTTTTTTTTATCAATACTTCAGCTGTTGTTCTTGCTGTTGTTTATGTTTTTGGTTTCAGGATAGACTTTAGGCCTACTGTCTGTTGTGAAATCTTGAGGAAAAAATCTTTTAAAAAATTCATTAAAACATAGAATTTTTAATGTAAAATAATCAAATAACTTCATACATTTCTAATAAGACACTTTTTAGAAACAATTCTTTTTTTCTGATTTACACACTTTCACCAAAAAATATTTGTTAAAAATCTTTTATTTTTCAGTCTTTATGCATCTATATAATTGGCAAGCACAATTCTTGTTTCTAATTTTAAAGTTTTTTTTTTTACTAATAATTTAAGCTTAGTCATTGTAGTTTTTTTAAAATGTTAGCTCAACACTAAAAACAATATTTCATCAAATATGTACATTCAATTTTTATTTATTATCATTCAATTTTAACTTACCGTAAATGCTCAAATAAGCACTGCAGTGCTAATAACATTTTTGGAGGCTTCAGTGCAGTGCTTATTTGATAGCGTAGCTTATTTGAGAGCGGCGCTTATTAAAGCAAATTGGCGAGGCACTTTCCATGCCTGTTCCCATGTTACCTATTTCACGTATTCCCGTAGTCTATCATAGGTCTTATCATCATAAATAAACGTTTATAAAGAAATGCTTGTCTTCATTGTATTATTATTTGTTCATTTTAACACTGTGTCATTGTATTTAAAACCCTGATTTTCTCAAAGTGTTTCTACACACAGCGTAATATAATTATACACCGCGGCGCTTATTCGAGAGCGGCCCTTAATGAAAAAAATCATGATTGGTGCGGCGCTTATTCGAGAGCGGTGTTTATTCGAGAGCGGTGGTTATTCAAGCATTTATGGTACTTCATCTAAATTCTAATATACACCTGTTTCTATTTGATCATAGTATAAATGGATTTGATGTTAAAGATTGTTTTTGCCAAACTAAGCATTATTATCAAACCCCTCCAGAGAGTCCACATGTTGGCATTGAGAAAATTCTAGGGAATAACTTGATTCATATTTTGCTGAGTTGAATTATATTTTATTGTAGGATTTATTATTTTGTTTCTTTATATCTTCATATTTGAAAATGTATAAACATTTGAGAAAAAAAATTATCTGTTCATCTTCATATTCTAAAATATTTCAATTGGCAGTTATTACTTTATCCCATTCCCAATTGGCAGTTATTATTTTATCCCATCCCAATTGGCAGTTTTTACTTTTATCCCATAACTAATTGGCAGTTATTACCATATCCCATTCCCAATTGGCATCTATTAACTCATCTAATTCCCAAGTGGCATCTATTACCTCCCTTTCCCAATTGGCAGTTATTACTTTATCGACTTCCCAATTGGTAGTTATTACTTTATTACTTTATTCCATTCCCAATTGACAGTTATTGATTTATCCAATTCTCAATTGGCATCACTATCTCAAAATCAGGGGTGCGCACTCCCCCCCCCTTCGCGTTCTTTTGTCTTTGTTTCTTGTGGCTTCAAAAGCGCCATGAGACGGTTTTCTGTGTAAGGCGCTATATAAATATACGATTATTGATCATTGACCATTGACTATCTATGGCTATGTTCACACACACGGCGTAAGACTGGTGTGGCTTACGCCAGACGTAAGCTAATCCACGGATTAAAATTCCAAAGTGTTCACACAAATGGCGTTCGTTACACTAGCAGTAATATTGGCCTATCTGGTGTGGAATAGTTTTCAGTTTTAAATAATGTACGTGTAAACAGTAGTAAAATTAACAGTGCATCATGAAAACTTTTAAATCTGTGAATTGTTCGAAGTGAACTTAATGATTATTGTATTTTAAATGAACAATTTTACTTTTGATTTTTCAGCTAGCATT
>NW_022685291.1:2372721-2427480 GCF_011630105.1 Anneissia japonica
TGTTGATGTTGCATGTTTTAATAGACAGTCTAAATGGTTAAAATATCTTACAAAACACAATAAATAAATCATATACATTATAACTAAGTAAAATGCAATAGAAAAGGAACCCCTTTACCGTTTCATTTATAGAGAGCACAGAAAAGAGACCAAAGTAGCTAATATATTGCAATCGTGATTGGTCAATCTCTTGAAATGAGGTCAAATCATTCAAGCATCACTGGCGTTAGCTCAGTGGCGTTAGCTAATCTGGGGTCTGCAGGTAGCGTTAATAACGCCAAGGACGTGGCGTAGTGAGTGGCTTTAACAACGCCACTGCCTAGTTCACACACAAAGGCGTACGCTACGCCAGGCTTAAGCCAGCCTTACGCCGTGTGTGTGAACATAGCCTATTTCATCGAAAATGTTGCCTAATTACGGCTATAAGAAAATAGTATTTTCGTGCCTGGAAATTGCACTCTCATACCTTTAAAAAATTTACCGGTAATTCTTATCAACAATAAAATACAATTACTTTTATTAATATAATTTTGGGGGTTCGATCACCCTATGAATCCGCCGCAGTAGACAAGTTGTCGGATTACTGACAAATTTGTGAAAACTAAGAAAAAATGGCCTGAAGACCTTTACCCTGTCCTGTTTGTCTCAAATTCCACATCGAATTACAGACAATTAAGCTTTCAATCTTGCATTCAAGGTATATTATTAGGTGAAATTTTTCAATTACTAAGGAAATCTGAAGGCATAGTTAATTACTTTATTCCATTTTCCATTCACAACTACTGTACCATATATAGATGATCTGCATATAAGTCTACCCCCGAGTTTGAGAAGATATATTAGTAGCTTCATTTAAGTAGTATAATTATGTGTTACAGACAATCCACACATAATACGAACATGATTTAAAAATCAAAGACGTGCCTATGTGTTGCGTGTTCAAGACGATCCCCGTTTTTCGATCGTAATTTGGTATTTTAAGCTTTATCTTGCATGCAAGAATGTACGGTATTAACTTTACCCATTCTCATTGGAAGCCAATGACTTCATCACTTTCTCTTCTAAAATAACATTTTAAAATATTTAATCACTGTTAATATTTCAATAAAAAAATTTTAATATAAGATATAAATGGGGAAAAAAACCACCAGCATACTTCCACAAACAGCGGAGGAACAAAATTAGTAAAACCACTGTCTACCGCAAGGATGTGCTACTTTTTATAGAACTGTTTGCGTTTTAATAAAGTGCGATTACATTCACCATAGAACCTTGAAGAGTAAAATCCCTCATCTGTCAAGACCAGACTATATTGGCTTTTGAAGGTTGTTGCATAACACAAACAAATAAACTTTGGTTTCCTGTTATAGTCTGCTTCATTTCAAGTTCCTGTAAGCGTGAATTTGTCATCACTTTGTTTCACACTCTGTATTTCCCCACAAATCTATCAATTTATTTTAAGTGTTAGCATGGAGGAACAAGGGTATTCCTTTATGGTATTGGGTGCATTTTAATAGTCCACAAGCAAATGTAAATGTTTCGTGACTACAAATGAACTAAATCAAGGATATAAAATGTAGGATGTTTGTATTTCAAAATGAATATGAACACAAAAGAAATAATTGAGTCAACCTTGTAGGAGTAATCATATTTTCTATTCTTTATATTTTTATATTTAACATAATTTTTCAGCTTTATTTTTTGTTGATAAAAATGACCAAGTACAGTTTAAAGTGGAAAATTAACTGATGAGAATGAATCAGAAATATTTAAACCAATAAAATTTTATTTTATGTCATTTGAAAGCAATTGCACGTTCTGCCATATCTGCCGTGTTATCATATTGAACTTAATGCTCAGGTACATTCCCAAATATTTGCGTAAAAAAATCCTGTAGTGGGAATCAAACCCACAACCTCTAGACAATTAGCCTGGAGTCTAAATCACTAGACACCAAGCTTGCGATTAGTGACTAGTGTTGCATCGGATCCCCTAGTAGCAATGGGTACTACAAAAACACCATCGGAATAAATTATATTTTGCCATAGATATTATTCATTTTCATCATTAAAAATGTTGAGAAAGTACTGTATTCAAAAATCTAATTCCTATAGGAAATTGTTACCCATAATATCCCATATGATTGACCCTAGATACTAAGATCCCACATCACTTCCAGATGATGACATCATACTGGAAATGAGGGAAAACTGATCTATGAGAACAATTTGAAAATTGCTCCCATGGGATGCCATTCACTGAGTTGATTCCTTGATTTCCCCAACAGCCTTCAGGCTATCCTTTTACCAATAGAGGTGTGGGTAACTTACAACCTACAAAAAAACTTCCGATTTACGTACACCTTGGGACTGTAATGTAAAGGTTGGAAATGGAATTGGTTGTAAATTAGAATTAAAGATGTCAAATTTATATAGTTTTATGAGAAAAAAACTTTATTTATATACAAAAATTACTTGGGATTTATTTGATTGAATTTGAATTTATCACTCAAACTCAATGAGAGTTTATTCCTGGAACACATTTTCTTGCCTCTGCAGTTCCCCAGAATTTCAGTATTTATGGGCGTCAATCCATGATTTATACTGGCCTCCTGGCAAAGATGTTGGTGTAATGCTGTATAAATATGCAAGATTATAGCCTCCAATTTTGATATTTAAATAGTATTTACATTTAAATTTCAATGTTTTTTGCATTTTAATTGAATAGAAATACACATCATGTTTGACCTATTTTTGTTGCTTCTAATAACTACAGTGCTTCAGTGGTGTCACCAGCGGAGGGGGAAGGGGGCATTCCCCTAGTTGCTCTCCCCATGAATCCTACAAGGGAATTATTCTAGACCGTTGACCAGGGCTTCATAGGCCCCTTGGCTATGACCCATCTGTCGGAAATGTCGGATCGCTTGTCGGAAAATTTCTGGTGCCACCGCTGCAGTGCTTTTCTAAAACCCCACCAAGAGCTCTTTAGTGGCCCCATGGGCTCAACCAACTCTCAAACCATCCATCAAATGCTGTGGACCTTGGTTGATGCTTGTATCAAATTATCTTTGTTCTTCTTCCCCCTTCCCAAACATTTTCTTTCACCCTGCCTTGCCTTCCTCTCTTCCCCCACCCTTTTCATTCCACCAACACTGGCGCCGATTGAAAATCAGAATATACATTCCTGATGATGACATAATTAATGTCGAAATATTGAATCCCGACACAATGGCTTGCATTTCGATACTTGGAGTAGCCTACAGTATGTATTACTGTACACTATCTTATACAGTACTGTACACTACAACCAATAGGAGAACCGGTTATGTCCAGTTTATTTGCTTTAGTGTTTTAGTAATTTAATGGTAAACTTTAGCAGTGATTGTAACATGCTGTCAATTATCGTTTGAATGACATCTCTCATTGTGGTTGAATACTGTATACTCATAGGCCTATGGCTCTGGCCTAAGGTACATTGTGGTTAAATTCTGTGTACCCTGAGGGTTAACGGTTGATGTTTGTTTTGTTGTGTCCTTGTTTGATTGCAGAATACACAGAACCTGTAGAATTGCTTCTGGATATACGCCTAGTAGGCTACTTTTACTTTATTTAATTTTTATTTTTATATAAATAAATAAATGGATATATCGTATCATGTCATGAGGAAACTTCACCATTTACCAAATTTTACATTTTTGAACCAGGTTTTGCTGATCTCTTCTTATCTCTATTAATTACTGCTTCAGGGAATTTTGTAACAAGATTAACAGTGAGCCTCATTAGTTACGAATAGTTCATAAGAAAACTAGCACAATTAAATCAAAAACCATGTTGTAACTTCTAACGTAAGTCATTGATTTTTAAAATTCAAAAGCATATCTATTATGATTTTTATCTGAAATTAAAGCTAAGGTAATAAAAATGCCAAATTATTTTGAACAACAGGTTTTTAAAATTTTCCAGCCTGGTTTTTAAATACTATACTGGTAATTTATTGAGAAACAGCAATGCCTGCTGTGATAATGACTCTTAAGTAGAGGTATTCTTCTTTGATGTTTAATTGGATTATTGAGATAAGATTCTGGCAAAACCTGGTTCACCAACCTGCCTGAATGCCCCTTTAAAGGGTTTGCTGGTAAATGGGATAGTAACAGCATGATTATTTATTCAACCATAGACAAGTACGTAGACTTAATGCATGAAATAATAACATACATGAAATACTCATTAACATCTTACCAATTTTGTATAGTGTCCATATTAGAAGCATTTGGATTAAATTATAATTATAAGATATTAGAGATATTAGTTAAGAAATATTATAAACTAGTAAGACCCTATTTTTAAAAATTAAATAGTTATGTAGATATTAACTGAAAAATCATGTCTGCATGATACATACTACGTATAATACATACTACGTCATCGTCAGGAATCATCGGCCCTGATGACATAATTAATGTTGAAATATTGAATCCCAACACAATGGCGTGCATTTCAATACTTGGAGTATGTATTATACTTTCTTAGTAGATATTGTTCGTATTATCTCAATCATGTTTACTTTGAATATCAATACACCAGCAAACAACCCAAGGGTGATATTTGGGTTTAGCAAAATAAAAAATTAAAAAAAAAAGCCTCCCTCCCTCATTACTTTTCCAGCTTAAATAGGGTGATAAACTAATATTATTTTTTATAGGGCGTAATGAATTAATGAATAGATTATGTATTATTAGTAATAATGTATAAGTTAGCTAATTTCAATTTCACACGTATTAATGAAAACAGAAGCAAAATGCATTGTTAATATTATTTTCATTATTATTAGTATTATTTTAAATATTATTAGTTTCACGGTTAAAGTAAATAATTTTGTATTGATAAATTAGAAATTTAATCATAAACATTTTTAATTAGTTTAAATATGTTTTTTCAGACAGCAGTGCCTCATGCAGACATGATTTCTCCAAAAATTACCAACAGAGTCCAAGAATATATATTGACAGGTAGGTCTGAAACATTGGGCTGTTTAGGAAAGGGTAAAAACCCCTGGGGTTAGGGGAAGATATTCATTTGGCTTTGGATGGTAAAGGTTGTTGACATTTAGACCATAATATTAGGAGGACTGTTATCACTGCCTTTGGTTAATCCACAATGTCACCTCAAGTTGTCTGATGTCAGGGGCACCCATGCATTTCCCACGGGTCAAAATGTCCTCTTCTGACCTCTGACTGGTGCTGCCACTGGGACCAGGATGCTAGGCCTATAGTAGCAATATCGTTGACCTCTCTTCTTGATCCATAATTTAAACAGGTGTATAGAATTATGTTTCTAGTATTAAATCATTATCGATATACTTTTACTGAATTAAGCCATTGTTAATAACCATTCTACTATAGTCTTGTCTTTTTATTATAGTAATTGAAATTATTACTCATGCTGTAATCTCCCTGTGGTGTGCACAGATGTTGTTAACAATTTTCTAAATGTGCTTTTGTTCAAAGAGTCATAATAATATAGTACTTCCATTTGTTTCAGAGTTCCCTCAATTGCCTAAACTATGACATCATTGCTGTTAAGATGAAGTCATTCCAATGATTGTCTGTGTCTTGTGGTTGCACCACCCAACCACAATGAACAAAACAGAAAGTCCAGATTTGCACAGTACTATCAATGGGATTATGGCTCAGTGCCAAGTTTGTAACTTGGAAGGAAACAATTGTGGTAAAGTACGTTGCGCTGCCATGGCATTGGTTACACTTTGTTTAACTGTTCCCTGGTTTTAATCCATATTATCATTACTAACCCCGGAAAAGTGAGAAAGATTTTATTTGTTAAGTTACCAATTCAAAGGTCAAATTAAAATCTGAGTTAGAATTGCCAACTAGGCCTAAATACCACATTATATATATTTCAACTTTCCACAAAATTCAGTGTTTTCCCCTTGTTAAATGGCAATGCAAGCAACAGGTATACAATAACAAAAATGATGTAATTTTCTCCAAAGTCATGGATATAATATGTACTAACGCTAAACTTTACAAAATACATTAAACTCAATTTAACAAGACTTCAAAATTTGAATACTAATTTATTGATTACATACCAAACATGCTTAAAGAGCACCCCTCTCTTTTCCACCCCATCCGTGCAACCACCCGTCAAACATGCACTCATAATTTAAAAGTGCCTGTTTATATACCAGTATTGAACCTTGAATTGCATCACAGTAGAAAGAACTGAAATCTTAAGCTAAGTTTTATTAAAAAATTAAGTCCGCAATTATTCTGATTTTCTTGCATATTCAAGTGGAAGGAATCTGGTAAATGAAAGATGGCTTTAATTGCGTGTAAAATTGACTGAAGTGGCTCAGTCACTAGCTGAGATATTAGCCCATGTGGGTTGACTTAATAGGATATTAATGCTATCAATCAGCAACTCTTATTAAGTAATTGTATGGTAATAATTTGACATTTACATACTGTATGCTTATTACATGGCCTCTATCCAGCAACACAACGGGTAGAAAAGATGCTGGTAGCTTAATTGTGGCTGATTTGAATTATTTGATTACATTAATTAATAGATTAAAAACACATTACTTTCTAATAATGTTATAAACTTTCATTGTTTTCCTTTAACCATGTGTCTTTAATGAAAGTTGAAATGCTACTTTTTAAATCTCTGTTTAATATTATTTTCTTATTACCAAAGTTCCGAATGACCTTATTTTTTTGTTGATAAATATCGATTCTCTTATGTGTTTTTATGTCTCATTTTCCACTATGTTCCGTATCTTTTATATCTTGTAGATTTACATTTGCTGTTAGATCAGTTGCGATAGTCATTTGAGTGACATTTTTGACAACTGTGGTAAGTGTTTTTTGCTGTTTATGTTCTTTTTCATGTCTACAATTTAGTTTAAAATGATGTGTGCCATAAGAATTGTCTGGAACATGACATCTTTTGACAAGTCCATCATGTGATGTACAGTATTGTTATTGTGTATTTTATTTACTTTTGGCTTTCCATTAAAATATAGGCTTAATTGTTATCATGATGTATTGTTGTTTATTGATAATAGGAATTTAAACAATTAACCATGTGGTCAATCCTTAAACAGTCAACCAATCAATCAATTAATTTATCAGTCAATCAATAAATTAATGAATCAATCATTTAATCAATTCTGTATTTATAAAACACTTTTTCCCTATATATATATATATTTTTTAAAGATTCATTTGTGAAAAATCATGGCCAATGGCCAAATTACAAGTTACAATTACAAGAAAACAGAGTTTAAAATATAACATTAAAATAAAAATAATAATATTAATAATATATATTATTATTTTTTTTTTTTACATAGGGTACAGTGTGTTTGTTTACTGTTCCACAAATGATTCTTAAATTAAAAAAAAGAAAAAAGATTAAAATTTATCACTATATTACTGTACATAAGTATATAACTATATAAACAATATATACTGTATATAAAAAAAGACATCAGAATTTATTTAATAATCGTACTTCAGAGCATACTTCAATATGAGATATGTTTGAGAACAATTTTTATATTTCGCTTGAGACAGATGTCCTAATTACTTCATCGACAGGATGCAAGGTGAGTAGGTTACACAATCATGACATTGAACATACACAATTGTTATTTACTCTAAAAAATGTTATTATTTGCAATTGATCTTTTAATGCTTTTAACAATCCTAATCCCATGCGCCCCTGCTATGTACGTCAATGTGTAGGCGTTTACTGTGTACAGGCATTTAATGACGATAGTGTGGGAACTTTCTATGCTAAATACCAAAACAAATTATCTATTGAGTTTTGAATATGGATACCATTATTGTTACAAATGAGGAGTTATATTTAATTTTCATTTAAAAAACAAATGCTATACTATAGACTGCTGCGACCAAACTCAGACTCAGATAGTTTTATTAAATTATATAGAAACTATATATCATCATAATCATATATAAATGTACAATTATAACAAATTAATTGGCCTGCAGACATTAAGACTAGAAATAATCCGCTACCTTGACAGCCACCCCAGAGATGCTTATAAATAAGTATATTGATTATTTAACCTTGTATTTTCCAGTTTTTTAATATGTATGTACAGAATTTTTTTTAAATGCCCATATTTATTGCACACTGAGCAGGTACAAATGTTACAAAATTCATTATATACTTTTATGTGTTTAAAATAGTAAGAAAGCAAAAAGTAGCTATTTGAGATTGTATTATAATAATAATTCCATTCTTTTATAGCACATTCTGCAGAAAAGAGTCTCAATACGCTTTAAAACAAAAACAAAAAACAACAAGCAGTAAATAATTATGACTTAATCTACTTAAACTAAAAACAGTTCATCGATATAGGTGTCCAGAAAAGGGCTCCACCCACCAATGTTGAAACAATGTCACTGCCAAACCCGTCCACACAGGTACTCTGTTAGGCAGTATGCTGGGCTTCTTTCACCTCAGATTAAGCCTTCAGCTCTACTATCGTGCACTGCAAAAGACAATGACATTTTTCTTAAACAGGTGGGCCAGCTTTCGTACACACAGTATATTTCTTTTCATGTGCAAAGTTAAGCAAAACCAGAGAGGCTGCGATCCGTTTCAGTATGCTTGACTATATTTGTAAAGTTTTTATATTTTTATTTAAAATTTACTTTTGTGGGTTTGATTATTGAATGCTGAATTGGCCACTCTGTCAATCAAATGTACTCAGGCGGCAATAATCTGCTAGACAGGCTCGTAGGCTATATTTCAAGGAATTGCGTGTATCAATTTGCCAGACCGCAGTATTATTGGCTGGGAAGATCACCTATCAATAACGTTGTTCAGAGCCTTTGTTTGTTTATTTTTTGGAGCTATTTTCTTAACAAAAACATCTTCAATTATATGTTTCCTGAGTTTTGGGTGAAGTTCAAGTTGTTAATAGCTGTGTGGTCACCAATCAGATTGTACTTTTTCATTGTGTTTTGTAGCGGTTCCTTAAGGCTATCAAATTTTAGTTGACAAATTCAGAACATGGGATATGCCTAAATATGGTCATGATCACCTCATATCATGATCATATGGATGCACATCATAGACTATACTGTTATATATAGGCATTAGCCTATAATGCCTATATTATATAGGCCTTATACAACATTTTTTGTCAAAGAAAGTTTGATTGTATGATCAGATTTTTAGTAAATGTGATTTATTCCCCACACTAGTAATAGGCTGGGCCTGTAATTCTCTATGATCCTGTTTGGGTCCTTAGTCAAATTTTGTATTCGCACTGAGCCAGAACTGGTACTCCATGTCATTTGCATTTCCGTTTTATAGAAATTGGTGCAGAAAATACTGTGACTATAGTTTGTCATGAAATTACACCCATTGAGGAACAATTGACCCCCTCGTCAGGGGATGATTCCAATTTTTCCAATTCCAATCGGGGAAAGACCGCTTAAAAAATGCATTTTTACAATGTGAGAGTGCCATTTCTGGGCACTAGAGGAGCCTATTCTCAACATTTTCTCCAAGCAGGATGTGGCTGAGGTGAATTTGGACCCCTTTCAAGGAACTTGTACCTTGGACCCTAAGTTAGGGTAATGGATCCCTCATTAAGAAATTTACTACCCACACAATTATAAATTTGAAAATATCAAATCGAATATATTTCATTTACAACACGAAAACAAGTTAATAATTCTCAATTAAATCTGTTCAAAGTAAGCAAGTGTTACCGAGAAGGCATTCACCTATATTCCCTGTTGAAAGTATAGTCCCTTATTACACTCTGTACATTACTGACCAGGCACTAACGTATTCCCCTATTACATCAGTACCTCAATTACAAACTTTTCACAATAATTTAATTTGTGTGCGTCTAAGCTACTGTTACAGTCTACGTGTGTGTTTGTCCCAATTTACTTACACAATTTCTCACATGTGGGACCCCGTAAAAACTGGCACAGGATATATACAAGGCAATCTATCGACGCTTAGGTCATACACAGAATTGTATTAATGCGTTTGTATAGAATCACTATTAGGTATTAATATAAGGTATATAATATTAGGTTAATTATTGTTATGTTTACCTCAATGGAATTAAGTAGTTTAACTGAATGTAGGCCTGGCAAGTGTTCTTTTCTGCTTGTAAGACCAAGTGGCCGTATCGGTTCAGCCTATGTGGTCACTGCCAGCTTTCACTTCTGTGCTCTCATGTTTTTTTTCGCAACCGATTTTATTAATCATTGCTCCTCACGGTGATGTAATAGTACCGTACCATATCGCTCCTTGCTTTCATTTCTGTTCTGTGTTTTTTTTCATTTAAACCGCTTTGATTACTCAACCACACTTAAAAAGAAAACGTTAATACAGAAGCAAGAGACAAATTATTAAGCGATAATAGTACAGTATCAAACATTTCAGGTTCTATTTGCCTATCATTTTATTCCATAAGGTCTTTGTTATTTGTTTTTAATCAAGATGTTCCCTCTTGCCAAAACTTTAATTCAAACCATTTGTCTGCTGTTTAGTAGATAAAAAAAACAAGCTGTCTAATAATAATTTTCACTTCTACATATATCAATACTTTGTTTGATTTCAATAAAAATGTAGACATTAGTTTTAATTATTTCATAGATATTTTTTTTACCAGTTATTTCATTATTCTTGTATTTATTTATAATTTATGAATATATAATTTTTTCAAAGTAAATTTATGTTGTTATAATAACAAAATATTAATATTTTAAGCCAGTGTATTTTTGTTATTTTGTTGGAAGAATAAAAATACTATGTAAGTATGTATTCATTTGATTAAGGTGTTTATTTTAATTTTAATAATAGGTCATGTCAGGAATACTTTCTTACTTCATCATATTTGCAGTAGCTGGGCTGTCTATGTGGTCACTATACCAGCTTTTACTTTTGTACTGTCTTTGTTTTTTTTTCATATTTGTTCATATGACAAATTTGCGATGGTTATCTGGCGGATTTTCACACGTATTTGAATTTATCCAACATTAGAAGTTTTTCTCCTGGACTCCCTAGAAACATGGTCAATACAAGACTTCTCAAAGCACATAATTTATATAAATAATAAAAAAAAGTTGAGATTATTATTGAAACTGAATGGTTTTACTCAAGTTCAGATTAGTCATGACTCATCACTTTGAAGCAATAGCAGCACATGGCCTTCAGCTTTCATTTTTCTACATTACTTCTCATACTCAAACTGTGATTGGTCAACTATTCTAAAACCGTGTTGGCATTGTAATAAATTTGACAAAGACAAACTTATCCTTGATCAATTATGCCTCTGTTCGCACTATGCAGTTGGCTATTAAGGTAGTAAGAATTTACATGAGTGTGGTAAGTATAATCATTGATATATTCTGTAAAAATTACAACGATGTCCATGGTATCAGCATGTACTCAGGAAGATTTATCTGAGTCATGTTCTTCTCATTGGTCTTTTCTGCTGGAAAAACAGCCTGGTTATTCTTCCTTGACAACATTCACTCAATGAAACTTGCCACCATCTTAAGCAGGTTTGACCAAGGTGAATGAATAGCTCTGTCAACACAATCAAACTCTTGTATGCCCATATATATAGTCTTGATATGCCCATATATGGTCATGATGTGATGTCATCATGACCATATTTAGGCATGTCACAAATTCAGTTTGATAGTCTGGACAGAGCTTTACACGGCCACAGGGCATTCACACTGAATTTTTTGTCAATGTAACCAGGTACTGTATATGGTTAGTTTGATCAAAATTATTCCAATGTGAACACATGGTTTAACTTGACTTTTTAAATTTAACCGAATGAGCTTTGGCAGGTTAAAAAACAAGAACAAGTCTGTTTATTAGTTCACAGTAAGAATGCTGCTACTACGGTCAGGTGGAGAGTACAATTGCAACTTTAATCTTAGATGTTTACCTCAAAATGCATAAATTAAGAAACAAGATTCCAAACTCATGAGATATAATTACATGTGTCCAGAAATGTAACTGGTAATTTGCACTTTTGAAGTTGAAAGTTGTCTTTTTATATGTAAATTTCAAAGCAGTATAATGCTAATACTGTTAAATCGTCATTGTGTAATTGTTATAATAATTGTTAATAATAATATTTGTCATAAAAAAATATGTTTGCCGTGTAGTTCAAACAATCTGCATTTTTTTCCACTTTACATAAGGAATAACAAACCTGATGAAAATGGTGCATTTTACAATCATCCTTAAAATGTAACTTTTTAAAACAAAATATATTAATGGACAGTGATAAAATTTATATGATCATATAATATTTGTAAAAAAATATTGTAGATTTTATAATTGGTAGATTTCTATGTACTTTGTGACATTTCATTGTGGTAAAGAAGTAAAAATGTATGTAGTATATTTATACACAGTTCACCATTCCAATATTACTCAAACACCTAATCAGTTGCTTTTACTTATCTTTGTTAAACACAATCCTAAATCATGTTTAGCAAAATGTGAATAATAATCATGAGGAAAAATTCTACCCATATATGGCTCACCCCTGTGTATATAATAGATCAGTCCAAAACTTTGAAGTGATTTGTTTGGCTAGCTGTGATATTAGCTGGCCTAGTATTTTGTTATGAGCTTTGTAATTGGATGACAGCTTCTAATCTGTCCAGTTCCCTCCTTGTCAGTCTGAAGGTAATCGAGCAGCATAAGGACATTGTTACTGCATTCTGTAAGCACCTTGTTTTCAACTTGGTTCTAAACTTGGAATTGGGGAACCATATATATCAACATTTTTAACTGGCTTAATTTCCATTCCACTAGGAATTGGTACTTTGGACATCATTATGACGATCATCTCGAATTTGTAAGTATAATTATTTTTATGAAGTCATTTAAAGTTTGTTTATTAATTTCAGTTTTAAGTAGTATCATAACAAAAGCAGTTGACTTAGTTAATAATAAATATACACATACGTATTTTTCCTTTGTTTCGTTAAATAAATAAGAATAGTGTATATACTGTTTTACATATACCTATTACATAGGTTTTGCTAAGTTAGTTCCATACATCAGACAAATCCAGCCATTGTTTCTGACATAATTTTTGCTTTTTAGTTTTTCACCTTTAGATTATGTATTTATTATGCTGTCATAATTTAAATATTATTAATTAATATGTAACTTTTATCTATAATGTCTTTATTTTAATCAATTACATCTCCTTTATAAATATTTTATATTCTATATTTTGTGTTATTGTATTTGGTTTTGTGAGCAGAATTGATAACGCATGTGTATTATAATTAGATAAATTTCGGCAATTGTTCATTTTTTTTTGTGCCCATTTTTTTGTCTTGAATATCTTCCGGCACTTTTCAATATCTCAGGTGTTGGCTTCCTTTTATTAGTATCCTCTAAATTCCCTACAGAATATAAAACAGTTCCTGTATGACAGTCTGCAACTAATTTACAAGTTTCTCTATCCCTAACTTATTCAGAATTTGTTCACAAGTAGAAGTCCTCCTAGTTTACCCTCAACGCCATAATCAGACAAGGGGCCGGGTCAAAATTGCTGGCCTACAGGTATATAAACCCTAAGTACCTGTAGTGCCTGATATTATTTTCTAAAAAGATGGAATTAATGGCTTGAGAGGCAAAATTTCTTTTAGGCTCAATAAAACAAATTATTAGTTTATCACCCGATCTAGGCTGGAAAAGTGATGAGGGAGGGAGGCTTTTTATTTATATTTTTTATTTTGCTAAAGACAAATCACTTGTAGGGTGTTTGCTGGTGCATATGTATTCAAAGTAAAATGCATGATTGTGATAATACAAACAATACTATTTTTTTTTTAATTGAAAAAAAAGTGTTTTCATAATATAACACTTTTTTCTAAAAATTTTTTTTTAATACCATAGAGGAAATGCGGGTGAGGGTGATATACTAATAATATTTTTTAATGGACCTTAATTTTGGTCATTCCTTACCATCTTGGATTTTGATTGTATTTTGTTTTATTGGCAGAATAAAGAATAAATAAATAAATGCCACAGAACTACCATGAGTACTGTACATTTTTTTTAAATTTTTATAAGAGAACCATTTTATAAGAACACTGAAGCTGAAATTGCTTAAAAATTAAGAACAAAATAAGAACAAATTGAGGCTGAGGAAAAATTTCAAATGAGGTTTTTATTTAAAGAAAATATAGAAAACCAAATCTTATCTGTACCTTATTGCAGTAGTAGTGACTATGTGATGCTTTCTACAGTGCAGTACCGTAATATGTAATATATTGTTGTACAATATTAATTTTCTAGTTTGAAAGAGTTTCAAAATAAGAACAAAATAAGAACATTTTGAGCCTGAGATTAGAAAAATAAGAACACTGAGTCTGGGCAAAATTTTACTTGTTCTTATAAAAAAGAAAATGGTGAATGGAGTAGCAAAGTGTTGCTTGGTGCAGGGAGTTGTCATAGTGATGTGTAGGCCTACAATGCAGTGCACACTTCAATCATTATAGCTGGCATCCCCTTGAGGCTTATGGCACAAGTTGTAATGCTGACCCCCAGTTGTTATTCTTTAATTTTGTTTGTTGTCTGTTGATTTAGCCTTCAGTCACATTCCCAAGGCAATTTGAGTTAACAAAGACCATACAGTAGTGGCTATAATATGACCAACACACACACACAATATTTTGTTGTTGCTAATTGTATGTAAAATTGATGGGAAATCTAGTATGTATTCTCCTACAGTTAAAAATGCTTAAAATATTAGGATACTGTAGGTCTCCTGTTAATATAAAATTAAAAAATTTTACACTTCATTATGAAGTATTAGGCAGAAAAATAGTAAAGTTCTTCCCTCGATCGTTTGTGGTTGGTGATACATATGGTATGAATCATGTCTAGTGTTTATTTTATTTGCTTTCAGTGTGTTTACTTGGTAAAAGTAAGAAAGTGAGAAGTAGATTTGTCATTTTGGAGTAAAAAAAAAAAAATACTCATTTTAGGTAGTAGTGATTTAAAAGAAATCATTCTCCTTTTTTCAAAATATTAGGGCGAGAAACTATTTTTTTTACTTGGCCTAATATAATTTTGTTTAAGGCATGTTGGTTGATAATGATATAATCATAATTATGAATATATTTCTATTTATACCTCCAAACATTCACACCAATTTATTAAGAGCATAATGCACTTCAGTTACATTAGCATGGATTTAACTGCAGTCAGATAACCAGTATAATTATCAATTATAAATCACATTAGCTGATTCAACAGAAGCAGTCATTGTTTAGTGTCAATGACCTTTGGCCTATATTCCGTGTGCTTATGCCCAGGAACACTCATCGGGGATATGATAAGCTGCTTGTCTAAATCGGTAGCCATGCTGCAGACAATCTAATCTTGGGATGGCGTTTTCTCTAATGGAAATATATCCCTTTTATCCCTGTGCAATGCCCCATATGACGTATAGACCACAGGGCATAAATTATGTGTTTTATATCCCTGATGTCAACTGATGCGTCAATGATAGTTACACTGTACATTGTGTATTATTATCTCGTACTCGGGTAATGTAACCTTTCTTTCACAGCTTCCTATAATCTATTCATTAATTTGTGTAAAGTATGTTAGTGGCACACTGTATATAATTGTTGTTTTTATTGCTAAGTATTTTTAGTAGATAATATTTCTTAATGGCTAAAGCAATAAAATTTATAATTATAATTTCCCAATCTATTTTTGCATTAATTATTTTCATTGCCTCATTTAATTTTACATTGTTTTTCTTTTGACAATACATTATATATATATATATAGAGAGAGAGAGAGAGAGAGAGAGAGAGAGCACATGTTCAGATTAATATCTGTTCAATGTGCTTTACATAAAAAGATGGTAAAATACATTATTTAAATATGCAACATTATACAATGAAATTACAAATATATTACGTAGAAAGACTACAAAGTATACTTATTATTAATACATCATTATAATAATTACAAATTATCTAAAAAAAATCCTACCTTACCTAAAAAATTATATATTCAATTATTTTCGAAATTATTACAATTCAATACAATACAGATCAATTAAAAATGTTATTTCAATATCTACAATATGGGAAAGACAATATCAATTATATGGAAAGATAATAAACATTGCAATTTGCATCTTTGAAATTAACTAAAATTTGTAAATTCACCTTTGTAATTTGTAAATTTACCTTACAGAGTATTTACAATTATGTATAATTTAAAAATTTAAATTCAATAACTCAAAAATTATTCGAATATGAATTGTAAAAAATGAAACATTAAATAGAAATTGAGACCACTATATATGGTGTTGGAACCTGGGGAAGATAAGCTCCAGGCCTATGAGCCCCCAGTGGCTCGGAAAGGATTTAGTAGTATATATGGTGTTTAAACTTCTTATCGTAGAACAGGAATTATATAAAGTTACTCATGATAGCTTCCCCTGCAGTAATCCATTCTTGTTTAATACAATAGTTATCAAAAAGATAATCAGTAGCCTTGATGTTAGCAGGCTCCACAAACATGTTTTGTGTTTGTCATGAAAAAATAATTATTCTAGCTTAGAAATTTGCAGACTACAAGACTTTGTTTACACGTTTCTGTTGAAATACTTTTTACAGAAATCAATGAAGTTAGACAACAGGACCACTTCCGAGAGCTTTTGAGTGACACCGAGCATCCCCACCTACACTCTAGTCTTGGCGACACCAATGCTTTTTACCACTCTGTGGATGTCTTGTTTATTACATCTTCCCATGTTAGCAACAACTTTTCAAGCCTTTGTCCCCCCCCCCATTCCCCCAAAAAAGTACTTTTCTTCATTATTTGGGCATAACATGTGCTAAAGTGTTTGAAGGGCTTAATAAATGGTAATTGCCAAGTTTATATATGCTTGTAGAACTCAACTAAACTTTGCTTATGCACCTTAACCTAGCCTTGGCCTAGCTATTGGTGTCAACTGGAAATTTTCACATTCAATGTTGCAATTGCTTCTCCTCCTTATAAATGTCATTGAGCCAGCCACCTCTGTTGAAGAAGTCTAGTTTTTTTCTTCTTTTGCATAGACACCCTTATGATTCAACTGTCTGCAGTGTAGCTTTAGGTAGGAAGCGGTTTCTGTTCACTATTCACAAGGCGATACAGGATATGCTATAACTACTGTATCAGTGACACATTCGTTTGCAACAACATCCAGTTGATCTTTTACTTAATTGAAACATTCCTCTCAACATCAATCTAATATTGCTCTATGCCCTAATCAGTACTTATCACGGACTGCTGGGATGTCGGTTTATAAATATAATTTTAAAAAGTGATTCATTTTCTATATTAATATAGTAAAATTTATTATCGTGTTGACTCACATGGTTAAGATCAAAATGTTTGTGTTATTGTGAATGGGTGACAATGACATACCCAGAAATATTAGCATGTAGGAGAGGGAGGCCTGATGGGGCATGATGAGAAAGAGGGTGTGGGGGGAGGGAGGTAATATGAGGTGAATTTTCACTACATTCAAAATGTTTTCTGTTGGGAACACTGAATCGAGGAGGAGGGGGAAACAAATTTTTTTGGGGTCACTCTTTTTAAATATGCCAAAATTGGTTTGCTCTCTTCCAATTTATGTCCTTTGTCATATATATTATGTCTGGAACAACTAAAAGCTTGCTTTTGTGATGTCCCTCCATTTTCTTTCTGTGAGAATGCAATCAAGTTAAGAATGCTGTGCAATTTATAGTGAATCAAAACACATTACATTAGTAAGAACTACAAATTCATTTTTAGAATTAAGTTCATTTCGGTTCAGTTTATTTCACATCATTACAATATTTACAAAACAGATACAATTTATATTAAAGAAGAATGAGGGAATAAAGAAAATAAAAAGTTGGTAAAAATGATAATAAATAAAGAAACTTTAAAATACAGACAAAAAAAAGGCATCAAAAAATAAAATACCAACAACAAACAAATTCCTGAATCAACATTCATTTCAGTAATACAATATAGAAGTATTTTCTTTATAATCTTTCAATGACTATTGCTTTCCAAGGCAAGCAATAACATGTTATGACATATAATACAAATAATAGAGAAAAATAAATCCCAAGTGCCTTGATATTCTGTAATAGGATGTAAGATATGTTATTACATTTCAACTTTTTAGCACTCTTTGCATTAAGTTTGTGCTAAGCCGTGACTTGTATACTTAAGTAGGTACTAAAACAACCAGCCTTAGGTCTTCCTGAGTCTTGGCATGGATCGTGGAATTTAAACCTGCTGAGAACGCTGAAACCAGATTCATTCAAAAGACGTTCAGCAACAATGCAACACGTAGACGATGCTTTAGTATTAGTTAATGGCAAAAATACAGCGTGCCATTGAGGAATCTGTATTAATATCTTCCCCGCTTGTAGGCCCAGAATTCCCAACCGGTGGCATAACCGCATACTTGATCTATTTCCCCTTCTGCTCAACAACTCACCTGGGCATTTATGAAATACAAATACAGTAATTTGCCGGTATCGCCATTGAACACCTGTGTATTCTTTTACATTGAAATATTTTAATACTTATTGTCATTGATGATACATTGCATATTTGTATGATGCTATTAAGTGTATTTTTATGTTTAGTTTTATTTGCTGTGTCATGGATTATTGATGTAGTCTGGTTTCAATCAGCTCTTGGCTATAACTGGGCTTATTCTCAAAAAGCAATTGATTGAATGAATGAATGAATAAATAAATAAATATATGAAGGACTATAGCAAATGTATTATATGAAATCTTTATAAATAAATAATAAAGAACTCTGTTTAAAAAAGGTGTAAAGGTGTAATTAATCTTATAGATGTAAAGAAATGGCAACAGATAAAGTGCATTTCGTTGAATTTATTTTAATTATACTATGTTTGCTAATTACAAGATATGTCAGTAATTGCAACAGAAATTACAAGATTTTGTACATTACTGCAATTTTTAAAATAAAGTTTGAATATAGGCCTATATATAAATGAATGTTCCTTTAGCCAAGCTTACTGCCTCAGGGAATAACTGTGTGTTAGTGATGTGGATGTTGTTTTCATGTTGGTGGGTGGCACCCCACCTAAACTTTATTTTTTTCCCCTCCAAGTTAAGTTTCAATTACTGAATTGTTTACATAGTAACATCACAACTTTTCAACCTCAATAGGATATGGAGCGAGGACCTACAGGGACCAAAATTACTTTTTTAGCTGACACACTCACATATATTTATTCATTAATAAAATATTATTTTAATTTTTCTCCACCTAGATGCTATATGCACAACCATTTCTCTAAATGAGACAAAACAAATTATTAGTTTATTTTTTTCCACCCTTCTCTGATGATCTATCAAATATAAAATTTGCTAAACAATGTGTAAACAGTTCTTGACTTATTTATAAAGTGTGTCTGCACAAAATGCTGTCTCACAAGATAACTTTACATGAATTGGCAAAGAGAATTACAAATGACATTTTTCCGTTCATTAGCTTTGCTCTTTGACAGTGCCACTTAACACATCAAAAGATTAAAAAAAGAGGCATTGTGCATGAAGCGCTATATAAGAGCGACATATTATTATTATTAAAAGATTAATAGTCGCTCTTTAAAAAAAAATATTGAACGATTTATTAGTATTTAAAAAAATGAAAAAGAAATCAAGCTAGAGTATTTTTTTTTGGTGTTCACCTCATAGAGGTGAACCATAAATAAAAATAAAGCAATTAATTATGAAGTTTAAATAAAGAGAATTGAGGAAGTCAGTAGAAGAGTAGAACTAATCGTTGCGCATTTACCACTGTAAATGATGTAGACTATCTACTTTATATTGTATAATAATTTTAACAATTTGTCAATAACAACTTGTAAGTTATATTCTTACGTAATGAGTTATTTGTATATAATTTATCTTATTACATATATATTTTTATTAATATTTTTATTATATGACTTCTATTTTTCTAACTCCAAAAATTTATTTATTGAACCATCAACATAATTTTGCAATTTTTTTATTTTATTTTTATGATGCTTCAGAGAACTCTTGATAGTTCAAGTGGCGAATCCAGGAATTTGAGATAGATGGTGGGGGGCCCAGGAAGGAACTTTCACAGACAGAGGGTCTAAACCACCTCAGCCCCACCATGGTTGGGGGCTGAGGTAAGAAAATATATGATTTTGGCACCTCTAGATGTCCAGGAATGGCACTCTCATACCTAAATTCAATTAAAATTGTTCTTAAATCCTCCACTTTTAAAAATTCAGGGGAGTTTGTGCTGGCTGCCCTCCCCCTCCCCTTGAATCCTCCACTAAGTTCTTTACTTTTGATTATCCTTTGAGTTCATAACAGCAGTATTTTAAATTGTTGAGATGCATTAAAACTGTGAATGCATCGGCAACTGCTTATTGCTTTCCTATTGGTCATGATTAATTTTTAATCAAATAATAGTCAAAAGTTAACAAATGACTGACTATAGCACTTCACAACCTTTACAAATTTCCATGATTTTTGACTGGGAAGTATTTTATTAGAAAATCTGTTTATGTCTAGTCTGCTAACACTGTCCAATGAGATAGCATTTAAGCTCTCGGTGACCTGTGTAGTCTGCTCTAGTTAATAGTTTATTCCCCAATGCAAGGTTCATTTTTGTCAATCAAATTTATATAAATGTAGATCTCTAAACTGGTTCCCCCTTATTGTTAACTGGGTCTGTCACACCTTGGAAGTAGGCCTAGAGTAACCTTGCACAACATGTATATTATTTCCTCTACTGTGTCCTGTTAAACCTATTTTTGGGCTGTCCACCCTTCTTCCATTAGCTCATGAAATGCAAATGTGAGGTGTCATGACAAAATGAGTCTTACTGTAGGCCAGGTCAATTTGATATATTCAAGAATATATATCTAAAGTGATATTTTGACAAAAAGTGTGTTTCGGTGTTTCTGAGAAACTTTATGTAGGCCTATATTTTTGATAGCAAAAATTGAGTAATACCTTAATGTAAATGTGTTTTTGAGGCACATTTTGTAAAATTATTTTTCAGAATTGATAGGAAAACCAAGACAAAATTTATCAGCTTTTTATCTTTAGAGGCATCCTTTTACACATCTGAAATTGTTATTAATTATTAATCCGGTTTTACTAAACCTAGGATCCTAATTCAAAGAACAACATAAAGCTTTATATAGTCATCTATCTTAATATATCAATAACTCATTTTTAATTCTTTTGTACCTCAAGATTTATTTTCTCGCTACAGCTCAAAAAATGTGTACCAGTATTTTAATTATATTTCAGATTTTCTGATAATTTTGCTTGCTCTGTAAAACAAAATGTACAGCTTTTCGGAAAATATGTTGTTTTTTTTTCGAAAAAGTGACTACACTACAATATTGGCCCTTCAGGCTCAAAACACAATTTCATAATTGCTTCTGTGCAAATCACTCATCACTCCTGTTGTTTTAAGCACAAATATTTTCCCTGTTTTTTAATTATTATTTAATGTATTGTGATCCATTTGTGTCTTCACCTTTTGACAAATTCTGCTCCAGTGTTTTTAATTTTGACAGTGACTTTTTTTGGAGTTTTTTGTGACATTTTTTTTGTTGTGACCTTTTGTAAGCTGTTGTGACATTTTGTAAGTTATGCTTTAAATGGGCCACCATACCATAGAAATTTGAATTATTTTAGATAAATATAAATAAAAATTAAGAAGGATTTCTTTCCACTACAGTTGTTTATCATTCCACATTCCCAGCCATTGATTTATTTTTAAGTCAGGATTTCTTAGAACCTACTACCTACTTAATGATAACCTTGCCCCACTCTAGAATCACAATCTCCTATTCTATTTGCGATTTTGCTTTTAGATTTGTTTTCACTTTGGTCACTGTAGTCACAATTGTTGTCTTCATCAATATTTATATCACCATCATCTAATCCATCATCATTTTTCATCACTTTCGTTGTCCTCATCATTTTATTTCCTAATCCATGTACTTTTGTAGGTCTTTGTAGAAAATTATAATGAGGGGGAGGAAATACCCCTCCCCTAGTGCCACTGCTGCTCCCAGAAATAGGGAAGACCTCTCGCACTCCCGCAAGTAAGGAAGAATCTCCCGAAAGTTAACCCATTTCCTCTCCTGCTAATAATGTTTGAATGTTTTAACTACTTTATAATCAATTGTCTCACGGAAGTCAGTGCTGATGGGTAATCTCTATGCACAAAAAAAACAAAAACAAAAACAAAAACACAAATTTTTAATGTAATACTATATGTTTGAAAGCTCAATTAACCAGAACTACCGGAAGGGATTATTTCAAACTTGGGACCATTGTCTGCCGTAGCCTCACTTTCGCACTCAATTGGTATAATCACTCATATCTGTTTGAGTGTACAGTATCAAAACCTACTGGGGTGCCACGCCTAAAAGTTTTAAGCTTGCGTCTGGGGACGCATTCAGAATGCTTTTAATGCTCATGCACAGATTCAATAACTTGCTAAGTTCGGATGATTGTAAGTGAAGTTAAGTCATTCCTCCACCCCACGCTTCATGGGATACAATTATTTTAATAGTGCAAAGCGCCACCTCCTGTGTTTATCATTTCAGTTTGTTTGAACTACCTCATCAAAGGGTCATAAAGATGTTTTTTTTTTAATGGTGTGGTGTGGGTTGTTAACTAACCTAAATACATTTAGAGTAAGTAATCTTTTGATGTATTATTGTTACATTTATCCACTTAATGCATTTCTTCCAACTTATTTTCATTCAGCATTTCACACGTCCATATCTCTCTTTTCCAGCTTTCACCCGCCATCATTCACTTTCCTTCCATTTACCTTTCATCTTTTTTTATTTTTCTCCAACTTCTTCTTCACATATTCTTTCCATATATTACAAATTTTACATCCCATCGTTCACGTTTCAATTATCCCCAGTCATCTTGCTCCCCTTATTTTAATTTTTTTTTCTTCCAAACTAGCATTCTTCCTTGTTATAATCTTCTTCCTTCCCTCATATCATTTTAAAATGCAACACAGAAATTGAGATGGGTTCAGCAGATTCAGTATGAAGTCCGTTGTCGACATACCAAACTCTTTCAACATTCCTGTACCTGCTGTGCAAGGAAATACAACAATTAAGATGACAAGACAATCTTACTGTCTTCTTACTGCATCTTCCTTTGTTACACTGCCACTAGTATATTAAATGATAGAATGAATTGATAGAATGCAATGAGTCATTTAAATTTATGTATCCATCTGTCTTGTAATTTTTTTTCTTTGTCCTAAAATAAGTGCATTGATTTGAATTTAATTTTTTTTTTCCATTTTTTGTTTTATTTTAATGGAGCAAATACTTTCTTGTTATCTGTCAGTATATCAAGAATCGTTATCCCGTAAGGGATCACATAAGCTGTATCTTTATTAAGCAGATGACAGTTGCTTTTGGTAAACGGTGACTCTCTGGGTATTGTCAAATCAAATCATGAATTTATCTGTCATGTTAAATTATATGTCATGTTAAATTATTTTTCTTGTCAAACTACTGCTTGACATTCTGATGTAATGTATGTGGTCACTTTGTACCAAATTCTGGGAGCACATTTGCTCAATAGCATTTTTATCTATTGTCTGCATCAGACTATTGTATTCAAAACATTAAAAACAAAAAGAAATTAACAGCCAGCATAGACTAGCTGTGAAAGTTGTGAAAAATTGTGGAAGTAATTAAAGTTAGCCTATAATATGCTACGATTGTTTTATATTATGCAATTTGTAGTAAAATCTTGAATATTTAAAAAAATCATTTTAAACATTAAACTGAAAAATTCTAAATTTGGAATAGGGATACACACTTCCACTGGGGATAATTAAAGATAGATAATAAATATTTGAAAAAAAAATGTGTGTCCCCATTGGGATTCAATCCCAAGACCTTCCAATTACCGTTGTCATACTCTACCAACTGAGCTATGAACCAGGCAAGTGAAGGGTTTGTGCAACGAATATAGAAACACATATGCATTGTTTGGAAAAAAAAAATATGTCTAATTCTGCATTTGAAAGCTATTAATGTTCTTAATATGTTTGAGCTTAGCGGGTGGCTGAGAGGTATTGTTCCTGCTTCTTATGCCAAGCCAAGCCAGCGTTAGGTTTAAATTGGTGTCTGGTCGCTTAGCTCCTCAAATAACCTTCATATTGAGAGTTAGGTGGGTTAATGACAATGTTTGTATCTGTATGTGTCCCTTTGTGTTGCAGTTATGTCAGGTGGCCCTGCCGCGGATCCCCAGGACACAGCCCAAATTTTTGATTTCCAATTAGAACAAGGACCATTAAAGAATTATTATATTATTATTATATTAATAATATACAAAGTAATGAATTCAAGTTTTTATTTTGTTAAAATTTATGTCCCTCTCCCCTTTTTATTTAAGTCAAAAGGTGAAAACTCTGAGCATCACTAGGCACTGAAGAACATGATTAATGTGTCTCACTGGATGGAGAATATCCTCATGCAGTGGTGACGCCGGTGGGGGTAGGGTGGGCATTTGCCCTCCTTGGGACATACGGTAAACATAGACATAGACATCACTTTATTCATCCAAAAGTTTTGGAAATTACAGGTTTAGACACCCTGTCGTCCAACGAAAGACTAGGTCGTTGAATCGAAAATTTAAAAAATATAAAATTTGCCTATAAAAATAACGTTATTTTGATTGCCAATCACTAATATTGTGGTCTAAAAACATATCTTGGACCATACTAAGCCATAAAATCTTTCCCCATTAATCTAAATCGAAAGATTTATTTATTCCAGGTCGTCGACCGAGGCTTTGTCGACCCCTTTGGTTCTTCGGACCCCTCGTCGGCTAATTTCTGGCGCTACCACTGTCCCCATGTTTATCTTTGTTGCTTGTGTCAATTTAACATGTCCAGATTAGAACAGTGTTTATTTTATTGTTAATGTCTGTGCAGAATCTGTGGCTAATGTGCAGGAAGAGTGGGAATCCCTCACAGCTGTGTACAGTCTGGGGTCTAGCTCCCTTTTCTTTAAATTATGTAATTATTTTTATAATCTTTCCCTTTCTATTTCTTTTTTTTTTAAATGCAAATAAATAAAATTAAAATAGAAATATGTATCACAGTCTAAATCTACCACTAGTGGCATGTACCCATGATACCATGCTAAAAATTACTCTAGTTGCTAAGCATCAGTTATTGTTTTCATTACAACAATTTAATTCTTTTTACATAGCAATTATAAGTTGAAAGATCCCCCTCCTGTGGCAATCATGATAAACTGAAGTAGGGCCTATATAAACACACATTGAAAAGAATGCCATAGTCGACAGCTCGATTAGAAAAATCTACTTGAGGCTTTGGATTGTGTTTGTAGGTCACTGCCACGAGCTTAACACCTACTTGCCATTAATATATTTTTGGCAATTATGCCTGAGGTTGTACATGGCATCGCTATTATTGAAAAGTACAAAACCAAGCAAACAATTTTGTTTATACACTTCAGCCCCTAGTAAAAGTCACTTGCTTTGTATAGTCTGTGTATTAGGGATGAGTAATAGAAAACCAAATTGTGGTTTGTCTGACAATTGTACTTACAACAGTCCATCAAACTTAAAATTAAACATCTTATATTTACCATGTATTTATATAACCTTAAAATCCAAAGCACAATTGTACAATTCACCTCAACACCTTTAAAGTTGTTGTGGTTCAGATACTTAACCTTCATTTCAGGGTTCAACTCTCATGTCATTCATTTCACCTGTAGTCTTTTGTGGTAGTAGCACCAGGATTTTTACTACAGGAGGGGGATAACATAGCTTGAAGGGGTTGCATATGGAATTCTTTGATAATTTAAGGTTTTGAATCTCTTAATCTCAGTGATTGATTGATTGATTGATTGATAGATTCACTTTTTGATTGATTGGTTATTTGATATTTTAATTGATTTGAAATTTCTATGAATTGGTGCATTCAGTGATTGATTGATTGAATAACTTTGATTGGTTATTTGATATATTAATTGATATAATTGATTGATTGATTGATTGATTGAATTATTGATTTAGAAGGAATAAAAAGAATGATTAAAACTATTGACAGATGGATGATTAGAGAGGACATTTTTTACAATACACAAATTGCTATAAATATTCATTTCATTTATTTTTCATTGAAATATACATATAAAATACAGACACAAATGAGAAAATAAAAAATTCATGAAATATACAAGAAAATTATACACCAATATGACAGGATTGCCAGAAAAGTAAAATTAATTAATGTCAGGTGAATCTTCAAAATGGTATATAAAATAACATGTGTTATATTGTATCTTTACAGCATTAGTATTCCGCCAAAAACAAATAATGGTTCTTCATGAAAACAAATTGGTTGTTGAATCAAAAAGTTTTAAAATATATTACAAAATGTTAATATACATAAATATTAATTTGATTCTTTTCATGGTGAAAGAAGCAAAAGAGAGGAGTGGATAATGCAAAATAAAATTAATTGTTTCCGCCCTCATCAAATTTTTGAGCCTCTTGAAAAAATTGAAAAAAATTTGCTGTTTAAAAAAAAAAATTGTTTCCATGTAAAATAAAAATAATGGCAATCTGCAAAATTGTGTCCAAAGCCTAAGAAGAGTTGGAATTGTAAATTATTATTATTAGCAGAATACATTACAAAGATTCAGTTTACACCTTTTATAAAAAAATAAAACACAAATTTACTAGGCCAAATAAAAAAAAAGTGTCTCGTCTCGTCCCCTCTGCCTCACCAAATTTTTTTTTTATTTCTATTTTACGAAATGTATGTAAAAATCTGGCTAACTCACATCAGTAAAATTCCTCTTTCGATCGTTCATTGTTGGGGATACATATGGTATGAATCATGTTTAGTGCTCCTAATATTTGTTTTAAATGTGTCTACTTGGTAATAGTGAGAAAGTAGTTAGCTGTTTCCCATCAACCATCTTGGATTTGTCATGTCGGAGTGTAAAAAAAAAAATTGCACTCATTCTCCTTTTTTCAAAATATTAGGAAGAGAGACTGTTTTTTTTTTTTTCGTTTTTTTTTTTCAAATTGGCCTTATTTACCAGCCTGTTTACCACAAGTAAATAGCAGCAATACCCTTCACCAAAAAATAAATTCAAATCCTGGACATAAAACTAAGTAGCCAAATATGAGTGTGAAACAATTCTTTGCATATCCTTCTAAATTAAGTTCATATGTGCTAATTATCTATCAGGTTTTAATGAGGGTCAGTCATCTGTTATCACTGAAAACTTTTGGGTTCAAGTTTGATAATAGCTGCCAGACTATGGGACATTGATTGCGTTTATGTGTGAGTCATCCAGTACGTGATTCTCTCAATGAAAACTCCTGAGGGACCATTCGGGAAATCCTGATATAGCATTATAATCCATATACTTATTTAATTTTAAGTCACCTAAAAAGGTGAATTCAATATCCTGATAGTACAGGAAAATCTTGGTAAGAACTAGGCCACCAAAAGAATAGAGAATAAAGTAACAGGAGAAAGTTTTTAGGGCAAACACACAACATAACTCTACAAATGCATGAATTAACATACTGTACGGAACATCACCATAATTAAATTTAGTATTTGGCAAAAACAATTTTTTGCCATTATTATTTTCATCTTTTATTTATGCAGACATTCCAATTAAGACAAATTTGCAGGCACCTCTCCCCACCCATTTAATGGGGATCAATCCCCACCTCCCTCGAACTCTGGAAATTTAATTTCCTAAAAATGCTCGAAAATGCAGGATCTACATTTTTCTCTTTTAATTAAGAATACATGCGTTTCAGGTCGTCTCCACTCCAATTTTTAGTAAGAAGATGGCCACAAAGGAGACAAATAGTACATGCGGCCCGACAGTGATTTTTTGTTGTGGCCCACGAGAATGTATTAAAAAGCGTACGTGTGTGGCCCGCCAAACATTTTTGACTAGAAGACAAATTGTTTTTTTATGGCCTGACACCGATCATCTGTAAAAAGTAATGTTAATATTTAGAATAAAATAGTATAAAGCAGTGCTTCAAAGTTTTTGGAGCACATTGTAAACATCAAAGTTTGGGTGCGGCCCTCAGTATTCAATCAAGCATTCACTTTGACCCTCCTCCAACAGATTTTTATGCCCCCATCCCCGGTCTATAGCCTGTGATTTTAGGTGCCAGTTTTTCTTACAATATAAGGGGGACACTTCTTTGGTCCCTTAAGGGTTTTAATGTATTTGTTTGGTTTTTTTTTAAATTATTTTTTTTCATTTTTAAAAATAAAATAGTAGATATTGTTTGTATTATCACAATCATGTTTTACTTTGAATATCAGTACACCAGCAATCAACCCAAGGGTGATATTTGGCTTCAGCAAAATAAATAATACACAAAAAAAAAAATCCCTCCCTCATCACTTTTCCAGCCTAGATAGTGTGATAAACTAGTAATATTTTTTATAGGGATTTATAACAAATTTTGGCATTGTTAATTAGGCCCCTAATTATAATAAGCATTATTATGGGTAAAGCAAATGCTTTGATTGCTTTGATACACTGGTTTGTCAAAAGTATATATCATGTACTTTTCAAAACATCTTGATTTGACATTGAACGGAAGGAAGTTTGAACTTGATAACATAAAAGTACAAAAAAATAGGTGAAATGGCAAAGTCAAAACTTTACCTTTGGTTGGTAGAAGCATGTTGTTTTTTCCCCAACAAATTACCTGATGATTGATGAATTGTATTGAGGTGTTGCTGTACTTGATAATCTGCCATAATTTACATCCTTTTCCAAAAAGTACACAGTAATGGCTGACTTAAAAACGTTTATGGCTGTCAAGGAAATGCAGTTTCACCACAACCTAGTTATACGTCTGTTTATACATGGAACAAGTTTTATGCAATGTTTATTTTGCCTGTGGCTATGGAAGTCATTGTTGAGTCAACATAAATATTTCAGGTTTAAAGTGATGATTTATTTATTTAGTCCTGAGTGCATAGAGACCATGTACTGTATTATGCGCTATATAAGTCTCCAACCATTACCATTACCATCTGAGCCAGCTACAGTAATTTGAGTCAGTTTATAAAGAATGGTTTAACTTGGTTTATTTTACTTGCAATAATCTATAATAGCTTTATATACAGTAGTTTCTCTGCCATAAGCCCACATCCCTTAAACATAATATTGGGTCATTTTTTTTTTTTTTTTGGGTGGGGAGGGGGGCGCGGTTTATAAGCTATTTGCATAGAGAAAGGTATTTGTAAAGATCAGCTAAGCTACTCATTCAGTTTATACCCTTGGCTTTGCCCGAAGAAAGGCTGATACAATTGCTGAGGCAGATATAGTGCAATCGCACCCCCTAAATTGTATAAAGAAAATAGTTGCATTGTATAGTTGATATGAATTACTGGTAAAACCTTTAAGGTAGAGAGTGCAATTTCCGGGCACCTAGAGAGTTTAATTCTCAAAATTTTCACACCTCAGCCCCAACCATGGTGCAGCTGAGGTATGTGAACCCTCACGCCCCGCCTATCGCCAAATCCTGTATCCGCCCTAGTATTGGGTATAAAAGTAGGAGGTGGATTCGTACCCCAGGTGGGATCTGAGGAACTACAGTAATAAAAATCTGTTATGTAGGCTGAAGATTATTATACCTTGTTTAGCAAACTTTATATTTGAAAGATTTTCTGGTGGATGGAAATCAAATTTATTTACAGCAGAATGGGTCTTAGAAAAGCAATTAGGCAGAGGAAAGAGAAAAAAATACTATTGATAGATTTAAAAAAAATTGAGTTCACTCCCTTCCTTCCAAATTCTATCGCATTATTCTATTTGTTTATCTGGGGAAGATATTTTATCCATGTGTGTTTTTCTCCACCCTAGTGTAAAAAGGGAGCTATGATATGCCCTGAGATATTTGCATTTTGGTGAAGAGAGCTTTAGGCCTACTATACTGTAATTCAAAAACACAGTTGTGTTATTGTTTGCTGCTACAACTGTGTAAGAAATAAACAACATCTTGACTATAATGAACAGCATCGCAGCTGTCAGTCTGTCACCAATGGTGATGGATCACCTGATGGATCACCTGACATGTGAACATCACATTATTCCTGACACATCACCCGACCTGATGGACCATGAGGTCAAGGTGATCTAGTACCATTTTACATAAGCATAAAATAACTCTGTAGTATGTTAAAGAACATCACCTTTGTACATAGAACTTTTCATATCTTGAGCTTAATTGTTCCATGGTGTTAACAAACAAGCATATCTACAAGGGGATTGGGTGTCAAGGTGTACCTCCCCTCCCACAAAAAAAAAGAAAAAGTTGTTTTGCCAATCATGTCCCTCACTGAAGATTTTCTAAGCAAAAATATAATAATCTTAGTAGATAAAAACCACCTCCTATTATCTTATTTTAAAATCATGGTGTTGCCCCCTTAACCTTATCCTGAGTTTTCCCTTAATCTTATCCCTCTCATAAAATGGTCTTGACCCTCCATATCCATAAACGTCCCTTGCTGGGGTCCCCTCTATTTAAAATTCCTGGATCTGCCATTGACTGCTAAATATAGAGTTAATAGAGTAATGGCTGTTAGATGGTGCGATCGCACCGTCCGCACTTCCCACCCCCTCTTACATCCGCCCCAAAATTTGATGACTTTAGAATACCGGTATTAATTTCTTCTACTTTGTGTCTTTCAGTGTATTCTTGGTAACTGTAGTCTGCTGTGTTCAGGCACTAAATGAATACTCACCTTATTGCACAGAAAGACTTTATGCCGGAAGTGGAGTTATCAAATCACCAGGATTCCCGGGAAAATATGAAAGTGATATGAAATGTTCGTGGTTAATTCACACGGATAACAGCAATCGTATTACTTTGGACTTTACGTCTTTTGATGTTGAAGCTGCAAGTGATTGTTAGTAAGTACTGCAGCATAGAGCTGTCTTTTTTTTTTCCTATGGTTTTTATACCATATTTATTCAAATAAATATGCTGCTATGAATAAACACCCCCTCAAATAAACACCTCCCTCAAATAAACACCCCATCTAGAGCTTCATTTGGAATAAACACCCCCCTGAATTAGAGTAAACAAATCTAATGAAAGCAATATCATTCTCAACACATTCTATTAAATGTTTTACTACAGTAGTATTACAATTTTTTAATCTGGTTTAGATCAATTAAATTTTTATAATCATGCAATAACACATTCTGATGGTAATTTTATATCAGACCTATTTATTTTAACTTACTTTTTTTATTTTATTTTTTATACATATTTTTTTATTTTAATGTTGTTGGTCATTTATTGTATTTACATATTTTATTTTATAGCATTGATTGATTCCATTGATTTGAAATATATATTTTTATATATTTTTTGTATTTTGTATTTTGTATCTAATGAAATAAAAGAATTATATTGGAAATCATAAACCACTATGTTCCATTGGATTTCCCTGAATCCCATAGGGATTATTAATTTGCAATGAACATACCCTTGGCAAGGCATCTTTGACCTCAGGCATATTAGTATATCTAATTGCTAACACTATTTCTATGCCAAGTGCTTGGCTCAACTTGTAATGCATTTGAAATGGCAATAGATAATGAATGTAGGTCTGAAACTTATTTTAATATTGAAATTGAACATTCAAATTTATTCATTAACCTCCAAATATTACAGGTAAGTAAATATAATTTAAAAAAATAAGAAACAGCCAAAATTCAATAAAAGGGACATCAAAATATACAATGATCAATTTTTTTTTTTAAATCAGTGAGAATTTATTTCAGTTTCATTAAAGTTGAATCAAATAAAAAGATTAATTAGCATTTAATAAATTCATGTTTTTGTTAATGAAAACATCACCTATTATATATTCAATACTATCACAAATTCCATGGTAAGAACAATCATTCAAATTTAGTCGATGCTTGAAACATAACTTACGTGCATTTATGGGACAATAGGGCTTATACAGTATTTTTAGGACAAGTGCAATATTCACGACTTTGTTTTGATTTGTCAGTTGTTAAGTTTGATTGAAAATACGGAAAAGACCATTCTCGGTGATGGGGTTAAGGTGTCTCTCTCAACCCAGAAATGATAAGTAGGCATCACGAAAATTTGTTTAGCTTAATGAAAAGCACAAAAAATTGTTGGTAGTATGTAATATCTATTAAACTCCTAAGACCAATACATATTTTTTTAAAAATATTATTATAATTTTTTGTTGATAATAGTTATGACTATGTGGAGGTATTTGATGGAAGCAGTAACAATGATCGATCTCTGGGTAAGTTCTGCGGTCCAGAAACACCGCGGGATTTAACAGCCAGCGGAAACATGCTGTTTGTGGAGTTTAAAACAGATAGTTCTGTTGAAAAGGGTGGATTTTCAGCAAATTTCAGTGAAGGTAAGTAACGTTGTATACTACAAGATTTAATAAATTTCACAGTGGTTACATGCAAGTTTTAACTATGAATTTGCTGTATCAGTGTGGGGGTGGGGTGTGGGTGGGTGGAATGGAGCTCTGGGAGGAGGGGGACTCCCATACAGTAGATGGAGCCAGAACATTTATGGCACCTCTAGATTACTGGAAATGGCACTCTCAGACCTAAATTTCAACATAATTTTCTTTTTTTTCCTTTTCTTTTAGAAATTAACTTGACAAAATTTGTTGGTTGGGGGCAGTGGGATGGCTATGTCCTAATTTCCCCTCCCCCCTTCCTTTAATCCACCACTGTGTATAAGCATGTGTTAAAAGATTTATGTTTATACTGCATTCTTAAATACTGTATAAGATTAATTATGTGGTTAATAACAATTTCTGGTAAACATTGAATCAGATTGAATTAAATAGTAATAAACAAAACCAAAATACTTGTAACTGATGTTAATAGTTTTGGAAGTATTGGAATTAAGTCAATGAATTAGGTGTTTGTTGTGACAGTTTACTGCACTATCAGCTTCAAGATCTTTCAACAATGTTCAATTTCCACCATGCTGCCTGTTAATTTTCAGTTGGTTGAAAGTAGCCATGATAGTCCAACAACAGAGGGAGCCATTTGGAATATAAAATTAAACCAAATCTACAAAATACCTATATACAGATAACTTTATTTTTATAAAAATACAGCGTACAATTATTAAAATTTTCTTCCTTATTGCGAATCCAGTTCAGTACAAAAATAAATATAAATATTAAATAGTACAAATCACAAAAACTCAATTCAAACTACGTGAAACACACTTACATCACACATTATCTGATTTCTTCTTATTAAATCTTGTAGTTAGGAAGTCAAAGTAATAATGGTATGGAATTGTGCTTGAGATAAGCCAAAGTGAAATAAGTTGCATTTAATTGTCATGCTCAGAGTTTTTGTTTGTTTTTTTTGTTTTTTTAATATTTCACATGAAGGCTCTTCACAAGCCTTAGCGTCGAGGGGCCTCCAAACATATTAAATACAATTTATCTGCAGCGTGGCAGTGTAAAAGTAAAAAAATATGAAATAAGAAATTTAAATAAAATATAATAATAATGATCAACAATATAAAAACAATATGTACAGTAAATATACTGTACAATACATAAATGCAAATCTTTTAAATTTTGTTAAAAAATGTTGAGCATAACTATAATGAAGATGTATTCTGTTCAAAAGTTAGCCATGGTGATCCAAATAAAAATAAATGACATCTTCATAGTTGTAGTAGCATATAGATTATATCTATACTGCCTACTTTTAAGAATGTCTCCAGGGACATTTGCAGTGCCTCTGACTGCATTTTGTCAGGCCCTCTGCATGCGATTCCAACACCTCTTAAATGAGAGCCTTTAATGCAACTGCTTTGACAAAATTAACTGTTATATTAGTCCAGTGGCTCTCAAACATTTTGACCGACATCCAGGCAATTTGCCATTACCTACTTCTCGGGACGTTAATATCAGATTCTCAAAATGAGTCACCAACTGGTGAAGAAAATTGAAGTAAAATTTTTAAATTACAATTAGGATATGTTCTCGTCACTATGGCAAATTTTAGAAGAATGTAAAATCATATTTATAAAAAAAAAACCCCTAAAGTGGCTCACGCCCCTCTAACTCATCTAGTAACCCAATTTTTAGTTGGGACACATAGTTTAAGAATTGTTGCATTAGTTATTTGGCATAAAGTGTTTGATTTATAAGAATGATATATATGTACTTTCCTGAATAAATAACAATAAAAATAAAACTCTTTTATTCTTTTAAGGTTGTTCATGGACCTTCAATGGACTAGAAGGTGATTTCCACTCCCCCAATTACCCTAACAATTACATGGACGGCATCCAATGTACGTATAAATTTAACGCGCCACCTGGAAAGCGAATCAAGATCTCTTTCACGGATTTCAAATTGGAGGGCAAAAGTCCAAACAGCCGGTGTGCTTATGACTACCTTGAAATCCTTGATGGCGAAAGTAGAGGTTTGTCTTATGTGTTTGTTTTTTACAGACAATTTCAGGTTTAAATAAAGCTGTATTGACAATAAGGACCTTTGCTGTACTTAGTGGAAATGTAATAATGAATAAATTATATTAATTTGAAATGTAAGGTAATTAGCAAAACACAATTTAATTTACATAATTCCAATTTACATCATGTAATTTTTTTGTTTTTCAATTTTTTCAATTCATCAGTTTTAATTAACATAAATAAATATGCATCCTAATAGGAGAATGCCATTTGAGGAATGTCGATGACTATTAATCATGAATATTAATTTCTTATATGGATGCTAATCTTCCAATGATTACATCTAATTTAATTTAGTGTTGAAGATGAGAAATTGGATGAATCATATATTTTGACTAGACAGATACTAGACACATGTTAAGTGTGGTTTATAAATCCCCAACAGATCCTATAGGCATCATCTGTTGTCCTTTAAAAGCTTATATCAAAATTATGATGATTGAAATGATTTGTCCCTGTTCTAAGGCTCAGTCTACACTATACAAGTCTATGTGACAAATAAGTTTGACATGCCTATATTTGGGTGTAGAGTTGAATAACTTAGTGGTTAAGAGGCTTCCCTTTTAATCCCAGGGTCCTGGGTTCAGTTCCTGTCACAGCAGGACTTTTTCTCACGACTAAAACCGATTCCACCCTCCCTTGGCCTCAAGAAGAGACATTGTTCCATCCTGTGAGTGGTGAGTGTATGGGCTGTTGGATTTGAGGGAAATTTAAAAAATTGTAATATCACATCATCGTACCTATATATGGTCACATCACTCACATTTGTCACATTTGATGGTGTGTAAAAAATTCAGATAAAATATTATTTGTCCAATATTGAAATAACAGTAAAGTGCATTTTCAGGTCATTAAAATTTTATAAAAAAAAAAACATTTGTTCCATTTATGTCTGTAACTTATCTTTTTTTTTTAGCTGTTTATTTTGGATTTGCTAAGTTAATTTAGTTATTAAAAAATTTAATTTATACAAACTCATTGCTTTACTTTAAATTTTGTTTCTGATTATCATCTCATTTATTTTTTTGTCATAATTACTTAATGTTATAGTCTAGTTAATTTGAATTTCTTGTTTCTTTTGAACGCACCATCATTCGATGTGTGCCACTTTAAAAAAGTGTATGTTTGAATACATTATTATTACTATAGAAATAACATATATTACAACGGCAAGTGAAATCCAAAAAAACAAAAACAACTCCAAACAGACAAAGCAATACACAAAATTAAGACATTATAAGTACATCAAAAGCTACTTACCCATATTAAAACAGCCATTAAATGTTTGAAAGAAGGAGAATTACTGGGTATAATAATAATCTTGTAAGATCACCCAGTGGGTGTTCATACAAAAGGCTGTGAGGTACATAAATACAATTGTATGAAACTTATTAAACTAAATTAAAAATAAAAATGCACATTGACAAAATCAATTGTATAATAACAACACCATAGAGAACTATTCCAGACAAATATAGTACAGTATTGTCATCTTGTTGTTTAACTTGTGCATAATTTGTATGTCAGGTTGTGAAGGCATAAATACCAACAATTTAGCCTTTCACAGAGTATTTCTTGAGTGAATGTGCCTAATATTCATTCTTCACAACGTATATGCAAAAATATAATATTCTGGTTATACATCACCTTACTATTAATGATAGCTTATTGAGTGGTATAATAATTTTGGAAAGTGGGGGATGTGACAGTTAGTCCACTCTTAAATCTTGACAGAGAACAAAGTACAATCATTTAAGGTAGGATTACAATTACTTTAATACCCTATTCAGACTACACTCTGTTGCGATCGGTTGCGATGTAATCGGTGGTAATCCAAAACTGATTACTCCCGATTGCAATCAACGAACGCATTCAGACCAACACAAACAAACTTTACATTCTAGGGCCTAGGCCTCCGGTGTCTAGGCCTATGTTGCCTGACCTCAGCCAAACAGTGCCTGTGGAATTCGTTGTGATTCGTTGCGATCAGATTCCGTAGTAATCGACAGTAATAAAGATTGTAGCACCCAATCACAATGGGTAACAATTGCGTTATCGATTACATATCGACTACTATTGGTGAGCTTTCACACACGATTTTACTTTGTGATTAGGTGCGATTGGGTGTCGCAATTGCTACAATCGATCGCAATGCGATGCTAGTCTGAATGGGGTATAATACTGTTTACCAAATAAAACTGAATATACTTCTGTTATGCTGATATCATTATTATCATTACAGACTCAGATTCGTTAGGAAGAAAATGCGGACGTGAACTTCCCCCGGATATACTGTCAACGACGAATAGACTCTTCATAAAATTGACGACTGACAATTCCGTTAACTATGGAGGATTTAACGGTCACTTTGAAGCTATCAGTATGTACAAATTCCAATTATTGTGATTTAAAACAAAATTAATAGTTGCTAGTGATTGGTAATATATATGGTACCATAAATGAAGGAGAATTTACTAATGATGCCTGATTTTTTAAAGAACTCTATTCCAAGTGTTTTATTCATATTTATAATATTTCTAGACTACCTTGCTTATCTAGGCACCAACACTAAAGTTTTCTGCCAAAAATAGTAATATTATGTGTATAAACAATGTGTAGAATATATTTATAACAATAATGGCTTCACCGAAGCTGACAGGAGTATGAATAAAACATGTTTTTAATAAATTAGTAAGTCAACAGACTGCTGCACTATTTCTGATTTATTTATGTTACTGCCTAATTCCTTATCACTTTATGTTTATTACAGTGTCAATTTCTTTCATTAAGTTAAAATTACATTACTTTATACCAATAGGAAAAAAGCAATGTAATGAAACTACATTACATTATTCCTTGTAAAATAATAGATATGCTTATTATTAATTTTTCATAATCCAATAAGATTTAGTTGCCTGTCAGTTGGAAGATGCTGTACAGTCACATTTTAGTAGGATTGTTGCTGAACCATCAACTGAAAATATATTGTTTTGCTAAATGTGACTCAATTACTGGTAATTTGCATATATGCTAATGTGGTGCGATTACTACTTTTTTATTGGCAGACGCCGGACCATCGCCTTGTGATACAAATAATGGCGGGTGTGAGCACAATTGTAGACCGTCTGGCGATAACCAGCCTGACTGTTTCTGTAGGGATGGTTTTGTTCTTGATATAGATGGAAAATCATGTAATGGTAAGTATTAAATTAAATATAGATAAAAATGAACATATATATATATTAAATAATCAAAATATGTAATATTTATAAAATGATTGGTTTATTATTTTCTTATTTTATTAATTTAAATTTTTTTAAAATTTATTTGTTTATTTTTTGCAAACGAAGTACATACATACAAAATATACTTCAAAAATAAACATGAAAACAGTAAAAACAATGAAGCCCATGGAACAAAAGGCAGCATCTATCATCTAGTCTAACAATGTACTTCCAGTTTGCATTCATTGCCCACCCATGAAATGCATTATCCATAATGCTCATGATAATCAAACTTTTTGTGGAGTTTTGTAGTCTTGAGAAGAACCCATATATAGATTACTAACAAACATGCATATTTTTGTTAAAAAAATGTTTTAAAAGTTGAATGTAACAGTGAGGAAAAACTATTTCTAACATAATGTCTTTTTCTTTGTATACCGGTACTTTATATTAAACTATGTGTTTTTTAAACTTGTGTTTAATTAAGTTCTTTTTTTTTTATTTAAGACCAAATGCCACAGTATACATAAAACAATAAATAGAATGAAAGGGCAAAAACACAGGCATAACCAAACAAACAAAATGCCATGCCTTTAAAAATATTATGCAAAGAGAAATTCTCCCCATCTGCAGCCCAACTTGGAGTCTGTTAGTAAAAAATCAGAAACAGCTTTAGCCTCCCTCTTTCTTTGTCCTTGTCTTCGTTTTCTTATTTAGTGTATTGTTTGCTGGATAAAAGGAATCAAATAAAAAATAAATAAAATATACATCTGTTACTTAAAGCCATAGAAGGACTTCGGCAAATATTCATAAAAAGATTGAACACCATTTCTCTGAAGCATCGTCATTATTCTACAAAAAGCACATGCTGCCACAAATATTCATCTCATATGTTTAAATTTCTTGTTTTCATTTAGATATTGACGAATGCCGACAATCTGAGCCATGTGAACAGATATGTAGGAATTACGAAGGAACGTACGGGTGTTTTTGTCTACCTGGGTATGTGATGAACCAAAACGGGCTATGTAAAGGTATGTGTATGGGTTTTGTTGGTGAAGCGATAGTGTCCATTGGTAGAGAAGTTTGGTGGTTTGATGAATGAGTTTGAGTGGACATTCATGTTGCATGATGCTTTTCAAGTTTTATTATTATTATTATTGTTATTAATATTATTATTATTATTATTATTATTATCATTATTATTATTATATACCATCATCATCACCAACACCATCACCACTACATGCATCAACATCATCACCACCATCACAACCACTATTATCACTACTATCATCACCACCATCATCACCACCATCAACATTACCACCACGATCATCACCAAAACCACCACCATCATCATCATCAACACCATCAGCACTACTTTCATCAACATCATCACCACCATCACAACCACTATTATCACTACCATGATCACCATTATGATCGGCACCACCATCATCACCATTATCATTACCACCATGATCATTACCACGATCATCACCACAACCACCATCATTACCAACACCATCATCACCATCACTAGAGAAACATGTATCTCGGCTCTCAAGATATTATAAAATTACACAGAAATACAATCTATGTATTATGAATGATATTCCAATGGTTCTATTTTTCCTGTAGATGTTAATGAATGCCAATCAGATAATGGCGGATGTGAAGAAGATTGCACCAATATACGTGGAAGTTTCAAGTGTAGTTGTTCAAGTCCTAACAAAGTCCTACAAGATGATAGATTAAGCTGTGCAGGTCAGTATTAAATATTATTCTTATAATTTATTATAAATTATTGTTGAAAAAATACCTGCAATTTGCCAATATACTTTGGTCTGATAAACTTGGCTATTTATTGATTAATAATTTGTTAATTTACATTTGTTTCTAAGGATGTGTGATTAATAATAATAATAATAATAATAATAAACAAACAGTGTTTTATAGAATAAATTCTCTAGAACACCAACTAACTGTGCATAACTTAATTCTCTAAAAAAAGTGGCAGTTCAGTTGTCTTTTGAAGGCATCAATGTTTCAGATTGTTAGGAACTAATTTTTCATACTCCATAATTAGCATTTATACTAGTAACATATGCTACTTTCTTATTATTATTCAGGTATATTTCATTCAACAATAAAAACAGAGGGCAGCATTCGCTGAAATCGGCATGTACATTAAAACACATTATAAAACAATCATTCAGCGAAACAACAAAACATTAAAATAGCTACATATATATAAAACAAAACAAACATAACATACAAAAGATATACACAATCTATTTAAAAAAAAATGTTTTTCTTATTGGTAGATACTGATAATTTGCATTCATGTAAATTATGTTATCATAATAAAGCTTCCTACTGGAAGATGAGTGATCATGATAATTTATATTTATGCTAATAATGTTGTAATACTTCTTTTTGATTGGTAGAAGCTGAGCCCTCACCTTGTGACATAGGCAATGGGGGATGTCAGCAATATTGTAGGCTGACCGTGGACAACCAAGCTGAGTGCTACTGTAGGGATGGCTTTAGGCTTCAAAATGATCAACAGTCATGTCATGGTAAGTTGTAAGAATAACAATATAATTTTACTATTTTATTATTATAATGCTTACTATATGATTGTTGTTTTCGTCGTACATAGTCGTAAAGAATTTATAAATATAATAAGAATCTTAATTATATAAATAATTAAATTGATATACACCAAAACTATAGAGACTTAAACAAAGAACAGTAAATCTATGAGATTTTCTGTCTGTCCACTAGTCCTGAACCCTATTAAGATTGATTATTGGTCAAGCTAACAGTTAGATAAAGTCCAGTATGTAAAGTCAAATTTTTTTTTTAATTTTTTTTTTTATTTCAACCATTTTTAAAGAGGGTAACCCTTCCAGTTTAGCCCAGTAGGTTAACTGATATTCAGGGGCACTCTTTAATAAAATCAAAGAACAGTACAAACAACATCATTACAACATAGTAACAATAATAACAATAATAATAATAATAATAATTCTGATGTATAAGTATATCAAGTGGCGGAAGAAAATAACTTCATTTTGTTAAAGAAATTACGTTTTGATTAGATTGCCATCATTATTGTCATGGCGTTTGTTCAGATATGGAATTTCTTGTACCATTGGCCATATTCGAGCATTATTTTCATTTGGAAACTCAATGGAAATTGACGCAAGAGTGTGTAAAGTGCGTTGATTTGCAAAAAGTTATCCACATGACTAAAACAAACAAGGTCAATTGGTCAGTTTAGCAACAACATTTGCGTTATATATTATACATTAAATTTAAGAAAATAATATAATATTTACCCACATAAAGTCAAAATATGATTGTAGGCTAATAGAATTCAAAAACTGCATGAAAACACATTTATTACAAAAACCCCATACTACCATAAGCCGAAGTAACCTTGATTATGCCATTATTATGCAAGCGTATATGTTATTTTTTTAGTATTTACCACTTTTCTATTCCTCTGGTTGTCTTCCTTAAGTAGGATTTTACCACTGTGCAGGTAGGCGTTGTTTAACGAAGAACAGCAAGTCGAATACGGCCATTGATACACTCTTTCTGATTGTTTCTAATATATGTATATTTTGTGTTGTTTTGATTAATTATAGATATTAATGAATGCCAGCAGGGTTTGAATCCATGTGGTCAACTCTGCTTCAACACTGAAGGGTCATTTATATGTTCATGTCAACTTGGATATAAATTAATGGAAAATGGGTTGCAGTGTAAAGGTGCGTATTTTAGTTCTGGAGGTTCCCTGGGTTTAGAATTTTCCATTAGGATGAAATAACTCCAGCAATTACCCTCTCTCCCATCTGACAAGCATGGACCTCCTGTCGTTCAACGTCACAATAAGGTCGTTTAACTAAAAGTATTACTTTGTCGATCCAAACAATGTGTGATAGCCATCTCTAATAGTGTGGTCTGAAAGAACAATTTTGGACCATCGCAACTAAAAACATAAAATGTCTTCCTCATTAAATTTGAATGTACAATATCTAAAGTATGTTTTATACATTTATTGCTTGTTTGATGGATTGATTTAAAGTAGATGTTAATAAGTTTCTGATTGGTCGTTGTAGATATTAATGAATGTCACATCAACAATGGCGGATGTGAAGAAGATTGTGTCAACATCAGAGGAAGTTATCGGTGTCACTGTTCAACTCATAACCGAGTCCTCAATGAGGATAAGCAAACCTGTCGAGGTGAGTAATTTTATGATGATTTCTGTACTCATTGTCTTGGTGGATAAGATGCTTGCTTTCAACTCCAAGTCCTAATCTCACTCTGTTCAGGGGCGGATCCAGAGAAGTCCAAAAGGGGAACCAAAGGGGGGCGCCGAAAGTGGGGCCGAACAAGATAACACCACACCAGGGTGACCGGGTGATTGCCCCGTGAAATTTTTGTTTTCTAGATGCCCGAAAATAACAACTGAGGCATTTTGGGCGATCAATTTTTTCTCTTTCTTTTTTTTTTTTTAGGACCCCCCCCCCAAATCCACTCCTGCTGCTCCCTGTGGTGGTGCCAGCAGAGGGACAGGGGGGCATTTGCATGTTTCTGGAGTCGCCCCCTCTGTGCTCCCTTAGCCTCACAAAGAGACTAATTAGTGTAATCATTAGTCCATCAAGTGGCATGACACTCACTGTTGGAAGCTAGTACTGTATTTTGTGTGAATATTTTAATGGATGACATGCGCAAGTTTCTTTTTGCGGAAAGGCTATCACTGCTAAGTCCTTCACATTCACATGAGAACTATTATTATGCAATATGTCTTCATTACATAGACAATGCTATGATGGAGTTTATTATCGGGGGATTCCACTGTCAACTTTACAGTTGCTAATTAAAAGGCAAATTTTCAATTTGTATTTTTTATTTTTGCTTTGGTGAGCAACTCATTTACATCATACCCGTAGATTTTGCTTGGGCGACACTGGTACTTGAATTGGATTTGAAGTACTGTAGGTTGTAGGCTTATATTAGAGATCAACTTATACGCGAGGAACCATAGTATTATTACTCCAAGATTATAATTACCTCCACCAAGGAGGTTACGTATTCACTGCTGTCTGTTAGCAAGATTGACACAAAAAACTAATGAATGGATTATCATGAAATTTATATGAATGATTCATAATAAAATCTGAATAAGACATCTTTGAATGTTTGAAATAAAGGGTTAAAGGACAATGTCATGAAAATTCATTTTTTGTTACGCTTAAGCATAAAAGAAAATAATAGAATCGCCCCTCGTATTCAGGCAGCACTCAAGAAAATAATGTGCTTAGATATGATGGACGATTCCATTATTATCTGAAGGTATGCTACGACACTAAAAAATTAATGTGCCTGAATATGACGGGCTATTTCATTATTTCATTAAGGGTATGCTGCAGTTTTGCCCATCATACAGGGCTGAAGTTTGCACTTTATGAAGTGACTACTCTAGTATAATTATAAATTTGTTCTTTGAGATAACTCATACTTGGCACTTGTTATTGAAAAAAAAAACATGTTTTCGCTGCCCGATACAAGTTTTTTTCAGAGCACGTGAATTTCCTTAAGACATTCCTAAAATAGTTTGTTGATGAAAATCATATTCAGGAAATGTATGCATAAGCTGCTTGCTTTGGCCAGCCAGAATTACACCCATATGTCATGTGGTGGTGTACAGGTTAATTTAATATACATTGATATACAAAAAAAACCTGCCATGAAATTGATAACCAAGGAACATCATATCCGCCATAAAATTTAATGTTTCCTTAATGTCTTCTTGTTGACTTGAGGTTGTTGACCTCTAGCTGATTTAAACAATTCGTTAGGCAAAAGTTGAACTTCTTGGCTTCAGTACGGAATATTTTAGGACAGCAACTTATATAATGGACAGGTCTTGACCACAAAGACCAATATTCATAATTGTAAAAGTTCAAAATGTAATAGTAAACTGTTCATTTGGGATTTGAACTGAAAGAAGATGGCAAAGGTTGCCAAGGTAATTTATCCAATTTATTTAAAACTAAACAGGAAATTATATAAAACATTGTAAATAGTGAATACAGACTTTCTGGAAAGTTGTTCAAGATGATTGGCTCATGTCCATTTTCAAGACTGTACTATAATTTAATGATAAATAATAAACAAACTAAACATAGTACATAAGATTATGGAACATATAAGATTACCCCTGAGTTTGAGAAGATTCATTTATGTCGGGTGTATAAGATGACCCCCCTTGTTTGCTCGTCGGTTTGCTGATCATAATGGTCTTGATACTGCATCTAGCTGGCTAAAAACAGAGCCAAATGTAGGGCCATTTTTTAGAATAACATTGTTTAATGGGTATATGGGTTCTTATTTCCCAATATTTATAATTGCATTTATTCATACTAACAGTTATGTAGCTTCATTTCTGTAGTAGTAAATTAGCTGTCGATCCGCACATAAGACAAATTTTTTTTTAAAATCAAAAGTGTGTATGTGTTGATGACCCCCTGTTTTTCAATCTTAAACTTATTTTTTTATTTCAATCTTAATTTACTCTTTTAAGCCTTGTCGTGAGAATATTATACAGAATGTATTTGATGTACATAGATTATCATTTGCCATTTTATGTAAATTTGTTTAGAAATTATCCTATTGGTTGAGTTGCATAAATATGATATGAATAGGACTGTTTACATAATGTAACTATTCTGATCTATTTATCCTGTATTTGTCATAACTTGTATTTTTCTTTTTGGTATGTAGATATTAATGAATGTTCACGAAAATCGTCACCATTTGATATCCATAGCAACCAGTGTAACCAGCTTTGTATTAACACACCTGGAAGTTATTATTGTGATTGTGAGAAAGGGTTTGAACTCAGTCCAAATGCTAGGGTTTGTAAAGGTAAGGCTGATAAATGTTTGCCCTAACACTTTATAATAATGATAAGAATAATAATAAAATCTTTCTTTTACAAAAGGTGGTATTCTTCCATGAGGACGTATCTTTTACATATCATAAGAACCTATAAAATGAACAACTAAACAAGAACTACTTACAAAAATACAAATGAAAGAAAAATAGAAAAACTTAAAACCGGAGATTCTACCAATAGTCTGTAATTAAAAGTTATGTTGAAATAATCTTTTTAAAAATTTTAAGAGTGGTACTATTTTTTGTGGTCTCATCAATATTGTTCCACAAGTCAGCACCACAATATGTCTAACTCTTTTTCTTATATCTCTTTTACACTTTCAATCAAACAATTTAACAATCCGAACATATTATGTAATTCCGATTCAGACTAAGATTAAATTTTATTTATTCAATATGGAAATACCAGTAAGTACATTTCGGGTTATTAAATTTTTATCAAAGAACAACATTTGTTCGATATAGATATACATTAACTATTGTATACTTTTAACATGTATGTGTTTAATTTTCCAGAAATTGATGAATGTGCTACTCAGCTACGCTTGACATGTGATCAGGATTGTGTGAACTTCCCTGGTGGTTACCGATGCCAGTGCTTTGATGGGTACAGCCAAGAAGAGGATGGTTGCCAGGATATCAATGAATGTGAGCCCAAACCTGAAGACTGCCACACATGCACAAATCTTCCTGGAAGGTCAGTATTAGGTTATAAGTCAATGATTAAATGGCTATACAGGTTTGCCTCCCTCTTAATTATTATAATGAGAGATTAAGGCTGCTAAAGACCATTGAAACAACAGCCCCAAAAGTGGTTTTTAATTGGTGGGAAACCTGTATTAAAATTGTTGGTAATCATAATTTTTAATGTACTGTTTTCATTTATAATATTTGAATCCAACAACAGATCCAACTATAGAATGAGTCTGTATGTTTCATTAGAAGGTGGGAGTGGAGTTATATCGATTTATTCTCTCGGTGGGTGGAAGATTCATTTGTATGTACACAAAATAAATGGGTGTAACAGCTTCACAACATGAAACTTTCTTTAGTACTTGAAAAATATTGTAAGCATTTTATTTTTATACCACCATGAATTCACTATACCCCCAGTAAAATGGTGAAACTTTCATTCGCATAGCGCCCTCAACTTATAGTGAAATTTCATTTCAGTTTTACTTGCCAATGCAATCCTGGCTTTGTACCTAATGAAAATCAGACAAGCTGCTTGGACATTAACGAATGTATGATAAATAACGGCGGGTGTCAACACGTTTGTGCAAACTCTCTCGGGGGACACAATTGTCGGTGCCGAGCAGGGTATCAAGGGACTGATCGCACCAATCGTGTTTGCGTTGACATCAACGAATGCCAGAATTCCGATGATGACAAAGGGCCGTGCAACCATCATTGTTTAAACAGTCGGGGTGAGTAGATAATTTATGATTGAATATCATAATCTGTCACGTGTAATTATGATAAAAACATCCATAACTATTTTTCCTATTATAATGTGGTAGATATTATTATAAAAATAACAGTTTATGTTACAGTATATTTTTTTAAATGTCATTATAAAGGATCCATTTAAAGTACATGTAAAGAATAGTTACATAACAGTATTCCATTTGATGTTTCTATAGGATCCTTTGAATGTATATGTGAGGAAGGATATTATCTAAATGATGATGGTGTAACATGTCTTGACATTGATGAATGTCTGGATGATAATGGAGACTGTTCACAGAAATGTATCAATACGCCAGGGTCATACTCATGCCAGTAAGTATGTTATAATTTCTTTGAAGCTAAAATTCATGTTATGATTTACAAATGGACACATAATCACAAGGGTTTCAAGTCTTCTGGAAAACACAAGAGTCTCACAGAAACTGGGAGGACCTCCTGCACTCCTGCAAGTGAAGAATCTGCCAGGAAATTAACAATATCCTACAAATTTATAATGTTGGCTTGTTTTACTACATTATTATCAATTGTCTCATGGAAGTCAGTGCCAATAGTTTTCACACATGCACAGCAAAATAAAATTGTATCTGTTAAGAAAGCTCATTTAATAACCACATTGCCCTGAGGGTCTTCGTCCAACTTGGGACACTAGAAATCAATATTGTTATTGCTAGATAAGATTATATACGTACTTAATTGAGTAAAAGTTGATTTACCATATATATAAAGTAGTGCATTTTCTAGTTTTTTTTTGTATAAGTGATCTCAAAATGCAGCATAATGAATATATTAAATAAATATTGTGATATTTAGTTGGATGTATTATATTCTTGTATTGTACAACTCTGGGAATTAACATCTGTATTACATTGTCCAATAATTTTAGGTGTTTTCCGGGTTATGAAGTAACTGAGGACAAAACAGAATGTATAGATATTAATGAATGCGCTACAAACAGGAATGGCTGCGATGTGTCCGAGAATGCATTTTGTATAAACACAGAGGGAAACTATACATGTGGTTGCCCATTGGGTTATGAGAACTTCCAGTGGCTGCATTGTCAAGGTAGGTTCAATCTGTATGATGAAATATATAGGAGGGCAACTATATTTGTGGTTGCCCATTGGGTTAGTGGCCCTACGAGTGATTGTCAAGGTAGGGTATTGTCTGTATGGTAAAGTATGTGGTTACCCATTGGGCTATGAGCCCTACCATTAGCTACATTATCAAGATATGTAGTACTCTGTATAACCAAGGAGGGCAAATGTACTTGTGTTGCCAAGTTGCCTATGAGCTTATTGGCTTGCCATTAAACAACGGATAATATTCAAGATTCTTTTGCATATTTTTAAATCACTTCTTTTTAAACAAACATCCTATTTGCAACATTTTCTTACGTCATATTTTCCAACTTGTACACTTCGTTCTTTCGATAAATTTCTTCTTCAAGCCCCTTCAAAAAAGAAAAAAGCTAAAAACATATGGACAACATTCTTTTTCTGTTCTAGCATCTTATCTTCAGAATCTTTTACCTCTTTCTGATCGACAAACTTTTTTGTTTTCAAAATCGCTTTAATTGGGTTAATTGTTCACTGCGCCTTTGATAATGTTTTTTGAATTGGTGCGTAAATTTCTGCATATTATTATGAGCCCTACCAGTAATTACATTGCCAATGTAGGGTGCTGTCTGTATGGTACAGTATATAGGAGGGCAAATTATACTTGTGGTTGTCTGTATGGGCCTTACCCGTTGCTTCACTGCCCAGGTGGTGGTGGTGATGGTTGTGGTGGTGATAACGGTTAAATGGCAATAGTACAGTATAATAGGAGGGCATTATTATACTTGTGGTTGTCCGTATGGGCCCTACCTGTTGCTGCACTACCCAGGTGGTGGTGGTGGGGATGGTGGTGGTGGTGATGATGGTGGCGGTAGTGATGGTGGTGGTGATGATGGTGGCGGTAGTGATGGTGGTGGTGGTGATGTTGGTGATGGAGATGAGAATAAATGACTGCAGATACAGTATTGAGACATTACATGTGGAGTATATTTTTTTCGCTTCAGATTTTGATGAGTGTAGCAATCCTCGTACACATAACTGTGAACAAATCTGCAACAATACAGTAGGAAGGTAAGCCCCTTTTATTATTGTTGTTTTATTGTCGTTACTACGTTACTATACATTCATTATCAAGCCATATTCAACATTGCTCTAATATTTCTCCATACATCACACATGAGGGGGTTATCTTTACGAGGCTTGTAAAGTTGAGTTCCAGAAGATCGAATTTAAAACTTTTGAATACCAAGGCAGGCATCCTACAAGTACAGACTAACTCATCATAATATCTGTCTCTTATACACATCTAGATGTGTATAAGAGACAGGGTGTAACATGTCTCGACATTGATTTATATCTGTTCTATAGGTCCAATACTTTTTAGGATGCTAAAACTTTATAAAAAGAATGTTGTCTTTCCAATGAAAATAGTGTTCCTTAAAAATGCTTTACACGCTCATCGTGCATGTTTTCAGACGCTGATACTGGTCATAATAAGATGGCATTACGGTGTCAAGTGCTCATACATGTAGAGATTAATTCTTTGTCCGAATTTGTGCTTAGGTGGTAGCCACTGTGTGTGCGCTGAACTGTTGAGATCTCTAGGTTCCCGGTTCGATTCCCATTGCTGCCTCTCCTTGTGTTTCAGCTAGAGGGCTGAAATACTAGTTACAATGGCGCACCGTCTTTCAGATGAGACATTTAAGTTGTTGGTCTTGTGTGCTTTATGGCCCATGTGTATGTTAAAGAATGCATTGCACTCTTCTGAAAAGAGTAGGGGATTGTCTCCCGGTGTACTGCCCAATCACCACCAGAAGGAACCCACTGGAAATAAGTCTTCTTCTAGACTTTCGTGGGCTATCCTTGGTGTTTACACCGAATAAATCCAATCCAATCCAACTGTAATTACCGTAGGACTGATTATTTAGGTGGGAAAGTGCTGTGAGAGGTGGTCAGCACATTTTTGCAGTTTGGTTCCTTGTGCTCCGATTTGGATATGCTACTTGTAATGTTGCAAACATTATCTGTCTTCCAGATATTGATGAATGCCAGCAAGACATCTGCGACCATAATGAGCTGTGTTTGAACACCGCCGGTAGCTTCACTTGTTTCTGCCGTAGTGGCTACTTTCTCATGAGTGATCGCTTATCATGTTCGGATATAAACGAGTGTGCTGATAACAATGGCGGTTGTGAGCATAAGTGTATTAATGATAAAGGAGGGTATGTAAATATATCATACTTTAGATTTTGTATATTTGCACTTTTTATTGTATCAACCTATTATACAGTAATGTCAGTGATGATAATGGAGGGTATATAAATAGATTATGCTTAGACCTTGTATAGTTGTGCTTTATTATTAGTGATTAGGATGATATGTAAAATTAATATTAATATAAACATAATATATGTTTATTAAATCAACAATCATTTTTGTAACAAAAAGGTTGGAAAAAAAAGAGCATACCCAGTCAGTAACAATAAACTCTACATGAATATCAGTGTCCAGGGGCGGATCCAGCAATGTCCAAAAGTGGGGCTGATTGAGATAACCCCACCCTAGGAGGTCTGGGGGAATTGTCCCCACGAAATTTTTGTTTTCTAGCCACCTGAAAAATACCTCTGAGACATTGTGGGCGATCAATTTGTTCTTTTTCTTTCTTTTTTTTACCCCCCTGTTTTTGTACTTCCCAAAGGTGGACCCCCCCCCATTAAATCATCCAGTGGCGTCTGCATCTGAACATTAAACTGGCAGAAAAGTTGATGTGAATACAACATCTTGAAAATGTGCTAATATATTTGTTGTTATTTAAATTCTTCTTGTTCCTAACCGTATCCATCATGTTGTATATAATTTTGGTTGAGTTGTGTGGCTGAACAGTTGGGACACCACTAAATACAGCTTTAGCATCTTCGCTAGTTCAAGCCAATACTTGCCCAGGGTTCAGTTGGTAGAACCAGTTCTTCTCAGATAAGTACTTAAAATGAGGGTGCAGAGTGCACAACTGGATCATGAGCACTTATAAACAACCCGTTGCAACTTTCGGAAGAGTACTTACCCAGATGCTATGGTTCATTTCAGCCCCTGTCGTTGTGGAAACTATAAGCCCCTCTTTATGGCTACTAAGTAGTCAACAGATCATGCACATACACAATTCAATACAATGAAGCTCCTAGTTATGAATTATTCTCCTACCTTTACTTTTAAATTGAGTTTTGTTCACACAATTACCATATATTTATTAGTAAACTAGACAGTGCTTTATTTAATATTGTATTGTTTCCATTAAACAGCCATAGGTGTGAATGCTTCACTGGATTTGAACTTGAGGGGGATGGTAAAGGTTGTAGAGGTATGATTAAGATTCTATATTTTTTATGTCACCATCATTTTGCTCAAGCCCAAAAATTAATTGCCAGAGTCTCATGTTACATAGCCAGAGTTTTCTAAACCCCTATTCTCAGTCAGACCCCCAAGCCAGTACTTGACACACTCATTTTTCATTTTAGCTTGAAGTACAACATTCACAATTATCTGTAAAAATACACAAAGTTCACAAAAGCTTTTTTCAGATTAGCTTTAATTCATATTTATTCTCAAGGTTTTTATTGATGCTAAGCCAGTAGTTCTTACAGTGAATAAAAAGTTATTTTTAATCAGTTGATTCTGAGCTAATTTTTTTTTCTGATTTGTTTATTATACTCATATGTTTATCAAAGCTTGTTTCAGATAAGTTTATTCTACTAATAATTCTCAAAGCTTGTTTTTGATTGGTTTATTCTAATCAGATTTTTCTCAAAAGTTGTTTCTGATTAGTTGACGTTTCTCCACAGATACCAATGAGTGTTTAATTGGAGCTGCCTGCTGCAATCAGATGGATAACTGTGTGAATCTTGAGGGTGGATACACATGTAGCTGTAGCCATGGTTACTACATCTCAGCTGATAACTGCACTTGTGTAGGTAAGTGAGGGCAGCAGATTCTCAATTACTTTAATAATTGAATATTTTAATACTTTTGTTACCTTTATTTACTACGGCAACTCTCCGTGGATGATATGATATGATGCATAATCCCCATGGAGTTTTTATTTCGTCTTCTGGTTTATCAATTCTTTTTATGAAATTTCCATCTCTACTAAATAACTGTAGTTTTTGGTTACTTGATATAATGATGTTGTCATCCTTATCAACTACTACTCCACGTGGATTCCTGAGCATATCATTTTCATAACCTGCTTTCACAAGGACTTTCATGAACCTTCCCTCATTATCAAATAGTTGCAATCTGCTGTTATTATATTCTAATACAAGAAGGTCTCTTTGATTTGTAAAGGTAACATCAATAATGCCATACAATTCACCTCCTTGGTTGGCTAATGGTTCTATCTTCCTGATCATACAGCCACAATAAATTTCAAATATGAACACATTGTCTGGACCAAAGAGACCATCAATATCTGATACATACACAACTTTTGATGACTCATCCACATGGATACCTGTTGGCTCTTGCAATACTTGCTGACCAATTGATTTGATCACCATTCCATTCATATTGCATACCTTGACGCATTTATCACCGCAATCACTGAACACTATGTTACCATTCTTCATTTTGTACATTCTGTTAACTTTCACACATTGTGGCAGTGTAATCTTACCAATATATTCTCCTGATTGCTTGTACTTGAGTATTTCATTTGTCAAACATGAAACCAGCAAGCAGTCATCTTCAGACTTAACTAGATCTCTAATATTTATATGGTTTATTTGAATGGTATTTACTAATCTTTTTTGTACTTTAATTATCATTGGTGATTGCTTGATTGATGTACCATCAGCACTCACATCTAGTTTACAAACAACTGGATTTGTACATTTTCCTGTCACAAAATAATCTCCATTGTTATCTTTATGAATTTGAGTAATGATGGTTTTTCCTGTAGGCTGTGTCCATGTTGCCTTCAGTTGATTGGCATGTATTTCACATTCATCTGTTTTGATTATTTTGACAACAATTGTTTGATCTTCGGTTACAAATTCCTCTTCCTTTAATAAAATAAGACAATTTGCTGCCTTCATTTCTTTTACATATCCAATGCTATAGTCTTGCAATGTAGCAATATTCTTTTTGAAAAACTTAATTTTTCCATTGTCATCTGGCACTGTTTTTGGTAATTCATTGATTCTGTCCTTCAGTGCTGTAATTACTCTTTCACTTGACTGCATTGCTGTTGCTTCATCACTTTTCAATAACTGATTAAGAAAAGACAGTTTTGTATTTATGTCAGATATTGCTGTTTTCAATTCATCCATTTGTACATCATTTTCCTTCATTTTCTTTGTGTAGATTGTTTCTACTTTATTTTTCAGTTTATCTCCATTCTCACTGATTATTTTAACAATTTCTTTTACATGATTATCAATATCTCTCAAACTTGTTTCTTTACTTTGTTTTAATTTTATAGAATTCTGAATAACAGCTTTCAGGCTATCTTGTAATTTTTTTTCGTACCCAGAGGCATCTTTCTCCAAAGTTGCAAAAGTGTTTTTAAATGTTTTGAATGCTTCTGAAATGCTGATTGGTTTGTGTTTTCCTTCCCATTCCTTGTGGTTCATAATTGTACAATTAACACAGATTGGAATTGTACAATTTACACAGTAAAATTCAAAGGGTTTATTGTGAAGCAAACACTGTGGTGGATGTAAGGAAGCTTTCTGTATGGGGCTCATTGATTGCATATACTCCACTGAATGAAGCTTGTGATTTTCAAAGAGTCGAAAATCTTTATGATGGTCAATACAAGTAGAGCACAAGTACTGTCTGCAATCCTGGCAGTAATATAATGCTGCTTCTCCTTTTTTGCAAGCACATTCCATCCCATCTTTTTCTGAAAATTGTTGAATAGTTTCTAATAAGTTATTCAGAAAAGTATTTGGTGGAAGCTTCTGAAGCCCACCCTCTGGTATGGGATGTGATTTTGAGCAGGTTGGGCAAATCAGCTTACCCTTCGCCTTAACCCAATCTTGCAGACATGCCAAACAGAAACTATGGAGGCAACTGAGAGATTTAGGATTTTGAAGTCTCTTGAAGCATATGGTACACTCTAGGACCTTCTCATCAACATTTTCCAGAAACTGATTCAGCTCACTGGTAGCCATTGAATTGATCCTGTGAATTATAGACAATTTTTAAAGATAGTTTTGGGGAAGAGGCTAGGGGTTGATATACAAAGTGGATGATGATAGTAGTGTAGTAGTAATGATGTAATACAAAGTGCCTACGCTTGCGACTAGATGTAGTGCATTAAGAAAGCAGGAGTTATTTTTAAGGTTAAGGTAAAGGCAAGTCGACCAATCAGCATGTTTTGATTTCTACCACTATTTACTATTAGTAGAGTGGCTAAGGTTGAATTTCAGGTAGAATTGTGCACTTCTGGAAGAAAGCTAGAAACTTCCCACAGTGATACTGTCAACAAAACTGAATATATGATTATAGGTACTCATCAAAAATTAGCAAAAATAAATTACTCAAATCTAAATATAAACATCAATGGTATAAACATAAAGAGAGTTGATCACTGTAAACACCTAGGGGTAATCATAGATAAAAATCTAACTTGGAATAAACAAATTGATAATGTAATAAACAAAGTTCTTCCTGGATTATACTACCTTAGGAAAAGTAATTATATCTTGCCCCCAAACATACAGTCAATGCTGTACAAGTCAATAATTGCACCACATTTTAATTATTGCAATATTGTGTGGGGACGATGCAATCAAACTTTACAAAATAAAATTCAAATATTACAAAATAGGGCTGCTAAAATTATTACAAAGGTCGCAAGATATGATTCAAGTTCAGAAGCACTCACTAACTTAAACTGGAATAATTTAAACACCAAACTGTATCAATATAAAGCTATAACCATGTTTAAAATAATGAATTCTCAAATGCCAACTTATTTAAAAAACAAATTTCAAGAGCGCAATACAACATACATGACCAGGTCTAAGGACATACTTAAGGTACCCAAACCAAGCACAGAATGTAAGAAAAGAGGTTTTTCCTATCAGGGAGCCATTGTCTGGAATAACCTAAACCTCAATATGAGAATGGCCTCAAATGTTCAAACTTTTAAAAAACTATTAACAAATAATTAAAAGTACTTGCATAAGATAATACAGTAATAGTTTTATTTTGGTTTCTTTTACTTCTTTATTTCTGTTTGTCTTGTAAATGTTTTTGTAATTTAAATTTTGTTATTATGTACTTCAGAAACGGCCTTGTGAAA